>NC_092766.1:37323166-37403247 GCF_047496795.1 Chiloscyllium punctatum
TTTTGGTTCAGATTTCTGCATCTCTTGGTTTTCTGTTCAACTTTAAAATGGTTGGCACAAAACCGATGTTCTACCAGCTTTGGAATAGTGGACAGAAATATTCTTACCACGATGTGTGTGCAGAACAAAACACGCATTCCTTGACCGGGAATAGAACCCGTGTCATGGCGGTGAGATCGCCAAATGCTGGGGACTAGACTCCAAGGGAAGGCAGAAGGCGCCCTTGCATTTATTCCGAATGAAAACACTTTTGCCTTTTCATTTCTGATCAGTCTTGTTGCAGATTAGGTCCTCCTTGCCTTCGAGCCTTCACAGAGTGGGAAGAGACCGCTCGGCCCATCGTACATTGTAGCTCATCGGACATCCATGTATTCCAGTCTCAGTTTCTAGTTTGGGCTCAAAATGTTATCTGAACTGATGTTTCCAGAGCAAATATCAACGCGATTCTCACTGTGAATTTAAACAACACGACGATGGGACTGAGGTCTGACATGGTCACACTGTGTTGTAACCACCTTGAGGACCTGAACCTCATTTTCACCCACAGAGTGAGACACACAGAAACATATCCCGGGAGGAACAGATGTCTCAGGATCATACCCGCTCCTTGTGCTTCACTTCCGCTCTCTGCTCCACACAACAGCTTCTCTGACAAAGGCAGCTTTAGGTGGAACACTCGCCAGTTTGACAGGCAATGAGAGATGTGGAGCAGAGCTGGAATTTAAAATGGACAATAGACCTAAATGCAAGTTTTAAATTCGAAACCACACTGATCCAAACCATTCAGATTCTCAGAACCTGAAAAAACAGGACCAGCCATACACCTGTCTGACATTGAGCTGTAATGGACCCAAAAGCAACATTCCATTTGAATACACACTGATCCAATCCCTGCAGCTCGAAAGAACCGAAGAAAAGAGCAACTGACAACATGCAATTGGCTGAACTAACACGTTACACTCGAGACATGTAGGATGTAAACCTACAATCGTCTGATTCAAAGTCAGATGTTTTATATATTGCTTCACGAGCCGGATGCACACACACACGCTGGACACCTTTCCATATGTGATGTAAACATGGAGATCTGGGAAACAACATTCATAAGGTGATCAACCAGCAAAGATAATCCACTTTGTGTAACAGGGCCTTTCAATGGCAAAGCAAATACATTTGTCCTCAGGTACCTGCTTCTGTGTCGCCTGTTCTTCTGCTGGACGTCTCCAGCATTTTACTCACAGTCACTGCGCTGTCTTATGATGCACTCCATTGAAATGTACTTTCATACTTGGATTTAGTGTCACTTCCAGTCACGATCCTGAACAAATTCAGCGAGAAACCTCTGGTCATTTCCAAAATGGAATTTGGAATCAGACGTTTTGAACGAAGGCTTTATTGGGGCCGCCCCATCACCGCAGATCAACGCCTCAAAACGAGCCGCTGTTAGTATCAAACTGTTCTGTACCTTCCTGCAGTAAATCAGGTTAGTACAGCTCCACTTTCTTCACATTGAAACCAGGGCAGCAATATGAATTGTTTGGAAACTTAGAGAGAGAAACATTGCTGCTGAAGATGATGATGACGTGAAGATCATGCACAGAGTCTTGACAGATCAGGTCACAAGTGTTTCTGTCAGCTTCAGTAGGGTCACTGGTTCGGAGTCTGAGTTTGTAATGCCCAGACCGGGATACAATTCCCAGTCAGGAAATGAAGATTTATTTCTCTTCTTGTGAATTATCTTATTGAAAACCAACTCCAGCTTCCTCACAGAACACAGACCCAGACCAACCCAGTGATTGTTTGCATCTATCTAGAAGGACAATTGCAACAGATACACGAGAGAACTGGAACCACAAATCACCCATCTGGGACCTGGCCTTTCTGAGTTGGAAATATCCCGCTGCTCCGACAGTGCTTTTGGGTCTAGATCCTGGAACTTCCTCCCGAACAGTATCATGGCAGTACCTTGAGTTCTTCTAGGGTTCTGTAAAGTAACTCAACATCTCAATCTCTGGAGTAAATAGGGATGGACAGTGATTCCTATCCCATTGAGTGGTGTCCGAAGCCACGAATGAGTTTCGAACAGGGTGATTAGGATTCACTATTGCGTGGAAACAGGCCCTTCGGCCCAACGCTGTCCCTCCAGAAAGTAACCAACCAACTAGACCCATTTCCTTTCTGGCGAATGCACCTAACATTTTTGGCAATTCAGAATGACCAAATCATCCTAACCTGCACATCTTTGGACTGCGGAAGGAAGCCCACGCAGACACAGGGCGAATGTGCAAACACCATACAGACAGTTGTTGGAGGCTGGAATTGAACTTGAGACCCTAGTGCTGTGAGGCAGCAGTATTTAACACTGAGCCACCATGCGACTCCTCCAGTTTCAAGGTGGACACCGACAAGTTATCGAGAGAAGTGATTCAGTGGAGCGGGGTGATTGAAATAAAATGAAAGGTAAAGCCGACTGGAAGGATTGAATCAGTAAGTGAGAGAGGAGCTGGTGGAGCAAGGCTCAATGTTAGACCTAAAAGATCAGCCTATACTGCCCACTGTTTGTACTGACTCACACAACACTCCTGATCCATTCACCACAATGACCCTGTTCTCTTGGGGTGATATTCCCTCGGTACATATTAACGCAGTTCATGGGCTCCAGGAGGATGAACACATCCTCTTTATCCTGTCAGTTTAATGAAGATGGAGGGATCAGTTTGAACCCAACGCAAGAAGAGATTGCCTCTTTCTGTGCATTTTCACTGGGGAATGTCCAGCTGTGAACTATTCTTTTCTGTATAAGGGGAGACTGATTTAAATTCTCACCGAGCAACTTTCAACCCGAAACAAATGTCCGAGTTACTCTGATTGAATAGTTAATGAACTGCAGATCTGGATTTGGAGAGCAGTGTCTGCGCTGTCTCCGTGGATTAATGAGTTAAAGCGCCTGGTCATAACCAGACCAGGATGGTGTCAAATCCTGGCCTTGCATGTCCTGTATATTGAAGGTTCGTTACTTAACCCATCCCGTAAATGCCATTGTGTTGACCCACCATACCGAAAGAGACGGCTCAGAATCGTTCTGGTGTTTGAGCTCAGCCCATTGGGATTTCATGTTCCCACGTCCTACCGCCTCCTGTGGCCCCATCAGTCAATGCTCGATCTTTCTAATTCCACTTTTATTCTCCCTCCTTCATTCCCACTTTGTTAGGAATGCCGAGGTGAGGCAGGAGACACTGCAGATATCCCAGCAATGTTGTGGGAATGGCACACACACTGCAAGATGATACCCCTCCTTTTCTGCTGTCACCATTCATTCGTTCAATTGAAGCAAAGGCTTCACTTCAATCGTATAATTGGGGTGAAATTGTTTTTGTTTGGTGGATTATGAATTCTATTAAGAATTGTAAAATCTCATCATATTTTGAGTGAAGAAATGTCACCTTACCACAGGCCTCAGTGACATAGACTCTACCCGGAGAATGTGAGGACAGTTCTACACACTCTAGTCAGGGGCGGGGAAAGCCCGTTAGTAGGTCTACTCTCAAACTATCTCCGAATGTCAGACTTTTCAAAGAGCAGAAATGGAAAATAAGGGATATTGATAGACAGAGAGTGGGAGAATGTGGAAGAGAGTGAGGCGGATACACAGAGGAAATGATAGACGAGTAGAGACGCATATTGAGGGAGAGCCTGAAAATAGAAACTCTCCATTTAAAATGGGTGCTCACTGACAGAAAGGGGAATAAAAAAGAACAATTGAAGGACAGTGTTTCACCAGCTCAAGGCAACAGAATCAGCATTACACCCGGAAAGGTCGGTTGAAATTCAGAAAGTTGACATTTCTCGGCTAATATAATATTCTGATAAATATGCTGAATTGCTAAGTAAAACTGACAATTACTCTAGCATTTAAACATTAAAATGCATAACTATCCTGGTTCTGTCGATCTGAAACATTAAACCTGTTTCTCTCCACAGATGCTGCCAAGTCTGCCGAGTTTCTCTGTCAATTTCCGTTTCTGATTCAGGTTTCCAGTATTCGCAGTGCTTTGTTTAAAGTTACTCTGCATTAAGTATGGGACAACACTTGATCAATTGTCAGCTCCATACTTCATTCCCAACTTCGGGAAGGCTGACCCCACGATTAATGGGACGAGGAAAACTCCACTTGCTGCAACAGTGAGAAAACTGAATCCTCACCAGGAGCGAACAGGGAAAGCAAAAAGAAAAGACACTGTGTGTTTTCATCATGAAACCGCTTTTGTCTTTTCATCTGTGAACATTTTAGCTGCAGATTACTTTCTCCCTTTCTTCCGATTTTTACAGCGTGAAAAAGACCTTTCAGCCCATCTGCAGTGCGGGTCATTGGACTTCCATCTATTCTAGTCCCAGTTCCCATAATCCTGCGTTTCTGATGTTACCAGGGCAAATCTAAATGGGATTCTCCCTGTGATCTTAAGTGACCCAACAATGGGACTGAAGTTGGGGACATGGTCACATTATGTTGTAACACCGCCGAGGAACACAACCTCATATTTACCCACAGATGGGAACAAACAGATGTCTCAGGATTAGTCCCGTTCCATATGCTTCCCATCCGCCAGTTTCTCCGACCAGCTCACCGCAGCTGGTCAAAGAGGTCTGCAGCACAGAAAATGCCCTTCGGCCCATCAAGTCTGCACCAGTCGGAGACTAACCCCTGACTGTTTTCATAACGTTTTCCAACGGTTGGCTTGTAGCTTCAACAAAGTTGGGATGGAATTGTTCAATTCATAGTGTCTCAACTTTCTCTGGGGATTTCTGTGTGTTGTACCCTGAGAGGCAGAGGGTTGCAGATTGCCCCCATTCCCAACCTGTCTGAAATGTCTTGTTTCCCTTCTCCTGTGTTTTGTATGTGAAAGATGAAGACAGGGTGTATTCTCCCTTTTTATTTGTTGACATTACTGAATCGTAACCGGTAGGATTCCAGTCTATGAGGGTAAAGCCCAATGAATTTCAAGTCCATTGCCTTAAACACGCATCGACGATTACAGAACAACACTGTCCTCTTCATTTTCCAGGTGTCTCAGTACATTCAAAGAATACGGCAGGAGCTCGATGGGTCTAGCAGTATCTGTGAAAAGAGAAACAGAAATAACGGTTTGAGTGTGGTATATATTTCTGTTTGAGAACTCGAGCAGCCTGTGGCTAATCAAATGATTAGCCTGTCTTGCTGAAGTTTGAGCGAGAATATACCCTACAGGAAGTTGTTCAAGATGTAGTCGGCAGGATTCAACCCTGCATGGGGAAACATCAATGGATTATTAACCCATCGCCTTACTCACTCTGCCACGAATACTCTTGCGTGCAAGAGGCTTAATATTTCTTCTAGAATGGAGAGTTGTAACCTGAAACACCAGTATTTGGCTTGTCCTGTCCGCAGCATGACCCCAGTATTCACTGTCACCCTCTCTTGGTTCAGAACGGAGGAGGATGCTGGGAGATGAAGTTGAATGACACCCACATTGATGAGAGGTAAAGGGGATGGGAAGGATCCATGTTCATGTGCAGAGAGATTCATAAACACAGCAGTGGATCGAGAAAGAAAAATGTCCTTGTACTTGTCTAGCGCTTTCCCCGCGAGCTGGATTACGGTCAGTGACGTGTTTTTGAAAAGATTCACCATTGGCAAACCAAAGTGCAAATCTGGTCGATTTATTTAATCAGAGGTTAAAACAGGAAAATGTTTCGAATGCACACAGCTGGCACTGGACAGTGCAGACCTATTCTCAGGGAGTTATTCTGCTCTGATTTACGTCTGGGACAATGTGGGAACAGGGGGGTTTCTAACAGCGGAACGGGTCACAAATTTCAGACTCTGATGAGAAGGATATTCTTTCTTTCAGAGGGGAGCAAAACTATGGAATTCTATAGGTCAAAGGGCTGTGAAGGCTAGCTATATTCGAGACTGAGATAGACAAACATTTAGTTAATTCACAATCAAATGCTACGGTGATCAGGCTGAAATGGGGGGGGGGGGGGGTTGAGGATTAACAAATTAGCCGGGATCTCATTGAAACCTGTCTCCCACGTGATCGGCTAAATTGCTTCCATCTGCTCTCATATCTTTGCTGTTACTTGGAAGATGCGAGACAACATTGTAAAAGAAGAAAAGCAGAAAGATAGGAAGAGATGATTGCAGTGAAACTGTGTCAAAATTATTGCTTGGAAGGAGTAACATTTTTGGAAATTTGCCAGGTTTCTTTATAACATGACCAGCAGAGCTGATCAAGGGAGCTATTGATCTGAGTGTTCTTGGACAAGAAACAAACAAAGGTGAGTGACATTTTTTTCTGACAAAAGAAATGGCCTTTCCTGATGTTCACAATGAAAGAGATTGTCTCCAAGAAAAGACAGAGACTAAGTCGCCTGTAAACTAATTGCCTGTAAACTAAACTTATGGCTCGCGTTGTTCTATGGGACATATGTGATTTATTGTGAAAAATCAGCTCTAATTGTTTAATCAGATGTCAAAATATGATTTTTTTTTTCAAATACTCACAGCTGGCAGTTGAGAGTGTAGACCTACCTTCAGGGGTTCATTCTGCTCGGATTTACACCCAGGATAATGTGGGACTAGAGGGCCTCATCACAGCGGAAGGGGTCAAACATTGAAGACTCTGATGGGGAGGATATTCTCTCTATGAGAGGGTAGTAAATCAGTGGGCGGCACGGTGGCACAGTGGTGAGCTGCTGCTTCACAGCGCCAGAGACTCGGGTTCAATTCCCGCTTCAGGCGACTGACTGTGTGAAGTTTGCTCGTTCTCCCCGTGTCTGCGTGGGTTTCCTCCGGGTGCTCCGGTTTCCTCCCACAGTCCAAAGATGTGCAGGTAAACTGAATTGGCCCGTAGTGTTAGGTAAAGGGGTGAATGTAGGGGTAGGGGTGGGTTGCGCTTATGTGGGTCGGTGTAAACTTGTTGGGACGAAGGGCCTCTTTCCACACTGTAATGTAATCTAATAGAGGGCTGTCAAGGCTAGGTATTTTCACGGCTGAGATAGACAGACATTTAGTCAATTCACCATCAAGGGCCAGGGAGATAAGGCTGAGAAGGGGAGTTGAGGATTAAACACATCAGCCCGTGATCTCATTGTAAACTCGCCGACTTGATCGGCGAAAATGCTTCCAACTGCTCTAATGTCTTTGCTGTTACGTGGAAGATGCTAAACCCCACTGTAAACGAAGGAAAGCACAAAGTTAGGAAGAGATGACTGCAGGCAAACGGAGTCACAATTATTTATTGAAAGGAAAATCAAACTGTCAATTTGCCAGATTTCTTTGCTAACGTGGGCGGTCCATTTGACCAAGGGAGCTGTTGGTTGGAGTGTTCTTGGATGTGAAACAAATAAAGGTCAGTGACATTTGTTTTCTGGCAAAATACATGGCCTTTTCTGATGTTCACAATGAAAGAGATGGTTTCCAAGAAAAGACAGAGACTAAGTCACCTGTAAAGTAATCGAAGACCAAGATATGACTCGCGATGTTCCATAGGACAGATGTGATTTATTGATTATTGTTCTCCAAACTCCTTTACAATGGAACCGGGAGTGGGAGCGGGGAAATTAAACCCACCCATGATTATTGCCATCTTTTATCACTCACACACTATTTATTTCTTGTACGTTTTATTTCACATTGTGGTTACTGCGAGTGGGCTTGTAAACTGCATCTGCTGGAGAGTTCTTTCCTCACTGTTCCTAATCTCTTCCCAAACACATTCTGCATCCTTATCTCCTGAATGAAGGTTATCTGTAACCATTGTAATAGTGTCACTAAAAGCTCTGCATATCACACGCCTCTGTATCTTATCTCCCAATATTAACTGATTCTTTACTGTGTTGCAATTGTTCATAATAAGATTAAAAATACAAAGTAGAAACAGGTCAACATGGGTTTCCTAGCACGTTATTGCAGCGAAACCGCAGATGACTGCCCACCGATCTATCGGACAACACAGAATAAGCTCAGCACTAGAGGACATGTCAGGAACAGCACCAGAAACACAACAGAAATATTTCTCGGCGCTGCTATGGTGGATGTATTTCTCAATGAGCAATCGGGAGTTACATGTGTTCCATCAGGAGTGACGTCACACCCGGAAGTAACCAGTATCACAGACGGTCATGTAATCCAAGTACCAAGCCCCGGACTCCGAGACTCTCAATTCCCTGTGGATAGCTCCAAGGAACAGCCGTCCATGGAGTTTATGGGTTAGTTGAACTTTATGAATGCAGCTCGCTAGTTGTCGGCCTGTTTCTCCGATATAGTGTTTCATGCAGTCGCTGCGTGGAATCTACACAACCAGGTTTGTACATGATGGGTATTGGGTGTTGTGTTCTGGGGAGTTTTGTCTGAGTGAGGCTGTCGGTTTATGTGTCTGTTGTAACCCAGTGTGTTCAGAGGAGTCTGACTGTCAGTTCCCAGCAATTTATTTTAATAAAGGGGAGTATCCTTTTCAAATTGCCTGGTGGCATATCCTCGTTGCGAATTTCGTGTGCCAGATATCTGGGAATGAAATCGTGAGGATATCCATTCTTGGCAAAGAAATTGTGGGGCAGTCAGGAATTGTCACGGACCAACTGTCCCGAGTAGCAATCCGTCCAGACGGCAAGGTTTGGTGAGAACAGCACAATAGTAATAGGACAGGGCAAACAGAAGGCAGACAGAGAATTTCTAGAAGCAGGGCACTCATCCGCGGATTCCAGCAATAAACAGATTCATCTGGACCCAGTCTGTAACCCCAAAAACCGGAAGCAGCAGGAATGAAACCAAATCAATTCCAACTGCCCCAGGACAGCAGCGCTTCACAACAGACTCTGCAGCCCTGAGGATGTCACCCAGAAATGTGAAGAAAATGCTGCAAACCATCTTCCCAGCTCCGCCAAACATTCCAACACCAACAACTCCAGGAGGCACACGGCCTCCACATCTTTCTGCTCCAAAACGCTCCGGTTTTCTGCAGCAGAGTATTGTACCCTGAACCCCCAGGAACAAGGTGAGGATGGCAACCCGTACACGGCCAGGAACGGCAGTGAGAGTGAGGGTGCGAGTGAACCCACGACTCGATAGAGACTAGAACTTAAATCCAGCGCCTTCGACCACTCGGCCACGCTACAATACTGAGGCAAACTATCAAAATTGTCATTACTAGTGTTTCAGCATCGTTTCACTTCAGGCACGAACAGATCGCGCATTCAGGAACGAACGTGGTGCAATTTGGAAAGTATTTGAAAGCGTTTGCAAGGTTTGCACTGTTTGGACAATAGCACGAAGCAGAATTGGCTTCGACAGTTTTCCCTGGAGCTTCAGGGCTGAGGAATGGCCTTACAGAATTTTATAAAGTCATGAGGCAGACGGACAGAGAAAAGAGTCAGGGAGTAATTTTTCACAAGGCACATGAGTTCAAAGCGAGATAACATTGGTTTAATGTGAGAACAGTAACATTTAAAGGGGATGTGAGGGACACTTGTTTTGCACACAGAGATTTCCGTGTGCCCAGAATGAATTGCCATATTTAGGGGCAAAGACTGGTGCCCTCGCAACATTTCAAAGGCATCTGAAAGGGTTCGGAGAGATAAGGGACAAATTTTGGCAAATATTGGTTAGATTAATTACGGTTATCTGTTTAGCAGTGGCAAGTTAGATAGCAGGGTCTGTTTCCGTGTTTGGCAACTCTGAGACGCTCCAGAAGCTGACACCAGCTTGAATAGGCCATTTGATAAAAAAAAAACGCGTGCTGTTTGTTACTCAGCGCGTTTGGCGATTTTTCCTGGAGGGTGGAGTTTGGCCTGAAGAAAAGTACCACACAAATTGTGTTACCCCCTCAGCACTCCAGCGAATCCAAAAACTGACAGCTCTTAGCGTGGAACAGAAGCAAAACAGAAAAGGCGGACCCATTCCCAGATACACTGACATGCTGACTTTGAGGGAGTGCGATTCGTCTATGTCATGTACTGCTCACACAAATGGCAGAGAGACAATTCCAAACCGGTGCTTCCAAACATACTGGAGCTTTAATGCATTGTCAAGTCCCAGAAAGTGATCAAGTAACATCCAACAAAACAGAACAACAATGAACCATGAGAAGTGAAGATGACCAATTCCATTCTTGATTAAATTGGGTCAACAATGCGCTGGTCCCTCCATCTGATGGAGAGGACCAATCCCCAGCCTCCCTGACCAGGACAGGAATGAAGGAAACCAGAGAGCTAGAACAACGTTTCACACCGTGATTGCCCACCGTTTCACCACAGCAACAAAAACCGGCGAGCAGATTCAGTGTAGGATCTGGTTTCACATCAGCAATGAAATATCAATCCCCACTCACTTTCAGGGAAAACGGTGCCCACCGTAAATTGTCTGGAATATGAATCCCCAGCGCAGTCTGGTTGGTCCCCAGGTTATACTGCTGTACAGACTTTCATATGGACAAAATCCTTTTCAAAGGGAGTGTTTGTGGCTGTCCATACGACAATGGCAGCTGTTGCCCTCACTCTCACTGCCGTTCCTGGCCATGTACGGGTTGGTATCCTCACCTTGTTCCCGGGGGTTCAGGGTACAATACTCTGCTGCAGAAAACCGGAGCGTTTTGGAGCAGAAAGATGTGGAGCCCGTGTGCCTCCTGGAATTGTCGTGCCCCAGTGATTAAGGAGATGGGTTAGTAATCCATTAATGTGTCCCCAAGCAGGGTCGAAACCTGCCGACTACATCTTGAACGACCCCCTGCCGGGCACATTCTCGCTCAAACTTCTGCAAGTCAGGCCAATCATTTGATTAGACGTTGGCTGCTCGAGTTCTCAAACAGAAATATCCCACACTCCAACCGTTATTTCTGTTTCCCTTTTCACAGATACTGCTAGACCCATCGAGCTCCCGCAGTATTCTGTGAATGTACTGCCCAGAAGTGCTGCTTTTTATTCGATTCCTTTAATCCCAGTCCCTCTGTTCACTGCCTCTGGTCAGGGGTAACACTTGCTCCTGCTCGTCAAAGTGCCCATGCCCACGGTTCCCACTCCCATCATTATAAACAGCCGCAGGAAATTGCCAGTTAACCATCTTTACTCCAAAGAGAAACTCACCAGCCTCGGGAATCTCTCCACAAAACGGGACTTCTCATCCCAGGACACGGTGTAAGACACAGGATTGTGAAGAGATTTTGGGAAAATATTGTCAGTTGGCAGATGCACAAATGTTAAAGGCGCAACCCGTATAACACAGTTTCCAACTTTGTGAATCTTCGGGAACTCTTTGGGAAATGGAATCAGAGGAGAATGAAGAAGGGTGAACTGTCGGGCTGAGCAGAAACAGTCAAGACACCTTCCTCTTCTTTAAGAGGACACCACATGTACTGATCGGAGATATTGAAAGAGTTCTCATTCCTGTACATGAGGAATACAAATCTCATCTGGACTCTAGATCAATGAAATAACTCGGGACCACACAAGACACTGGGAGGCTCAAAGGGAGATGGTCCCGGTTGGAGGAGAGCTGGTTCCCAGTGACATGGGTGTGTCTGTAGTGGGTGGGATCAGACTGTTCCCATGTCGCCATAATGAATGTCTCAGTCTATATTCTGGCAAAGTAAAACTGATAGAGGACAGTTGGCGTTCAGGGAAGGGCAGACTGAAGGGGAAGTCAGTCACAGCCTGCTTTAGAGGATCGTGCAAGGTGTTAGGTTAGAGGTTTCAGCGCATTCGACTGTTCAATGAAAGGTTCCTGGTTCAAGAGCCCCCAGGGCGACAGCGATGGTTGTTCTTGCTGCATCTGTTTTGGATGCTGCACAGATTCGTGTGTCGAGTGGGGTCAGGAAAATGTTCTCCAAGCGGAACCCTTTCGTGTGAGGAACCACAAAGAAGTTTCTGCATTGCTTTAATGGTTCATGTAAAGAACTGTGGATTCTTGGAATCTGAAGCAAAAACAGAAGCTGCTGTCGAATCTAACGGGTTTGGCAGGGCCTGTGGGAGATTACCGAGTTCTGATGAAGTTTGAAATGTTGTCTCTGATTTTCTCTGTATAGATGCTGTAAGATCTGCTGAGTTTCTCTTGCAATTCCTGTTCTTGGTTATAAATGAATGTCCATTCCATCTATCAGGATGATACAACCAGACCCACCATGCACCAAAATGTAACGCTTTTGCAAACTGTGAAGTGATTGGATTCAAACCAACCCGATAATGATTCACTCTTCCTCAGCTCCACAATGAGAGACACCTGGAAAATGAAGAGGACGGTGTGGTTCTGGAATCGTCGATGTGTGTTTAAGGCAATGGACTTGAAATTTATTTGGCTTTACCCTCACAGCCTGGAATCCTACCAGTTGCGATTCAGTAATGTCAACAAATAAAAAGGGAGATTACACCCTGTCTTCATCTTTCACATACAAAACACAGGAGAAGGGAAAAAAGACATTTCAGTCGGGTTGGGAATGGGGGCAACCACAACCTTCTGCCTTTCAGGGTACAACGCACAGAAATCCCCAGAGAAAGTTGAGACACGATGAGTTGAACAATTCCATCCCAACTTTGTTGGAGCTCCAAGCCAACCGTTGGAAAACGAGATGAAAACAGTCAGGGGTCAGTCTTCGACTGGTGCAGACTTGATGGCCCGAAGGGCATTTTCTGTGCTGCAGACCTCTTTGACCAGCTGCAGTGAGGTGGTCGGAGAAACTGGCGGATGGGAAGCATAATGAACGGGACTAATCCTGAGCCCTCTGTTTGTTTCCATCTGTGGGTAAATATGAGGTTGAGTTCCTCGGCGGTGTTACAACATCATGTGACCATGTACCCAACTTCAGTCCCATTGTTGGGTCATTTAAGATCACAGGGAGAACCCCATTTAGATTCGCCCTGGTAACATCAGAAACGCAGGTTTATGGGAATTGGGACTAGAATAGATGGAAGTCCAATGACCCGCACTGCAGATGGGCCGTAAGGTCTTTCTCTCGCTGTAAAAATCGGAAGAAAGGGAGAAACTAACCTGCAGCTAAAATGGTCACATTTGGAAAGACAAAAGCGGTTTCCTGATGAAAACACACAGTGCCTTTTGTTTTTGCTTTCCCTCTTCGCCTCCTGGTGAGGATTCAGTTTTCTCACTGTTGCACCAAGTGGAGTTTTCCTCGTCCCATTAATCGTGGGGACAGCCTTCCCGAAGTAGGGAATGAAGTATGGAGCTGACAATTGATCAAGTGTTGTGCCATACTTAATACAGAGTAACTTTAAACGAGTAGGAGTCGTACGGTGGCTCAGTGGTTCACACTGCTGCCTCACCGCACTAGGGTCTCAAGTTCAATTCCAACCTCCGGCAACTCTCTGTATGGAGTTTACACATTCTCCCCGTGTCTGCGTGGGCTTCCTTCCGCAGCTCAAAGATGTGTAGTTTAGGGGGAATTGGTCAGGCTGAATTGCCAAAAGTATTAAGTGCATTAGCCAGAGGGAAATGGGTCTGGGTGGGTTACTGTCTGGAGGGACAGTGTCGGCCCGAAGGGCCTGTTTCCACGCGATAGGGAGTCTAAGCACCCTGTTCGAAACTCATTCGTGGCGTAGGACGCCACTCAATGGGAAAGGAATCACTCTCCATCCCTATGTACTCCAGAGATTGAGATGTTAAGTTACTTTACAGAACCCTGGAAGGTCTCAAGGTACAGCCATGATACTGTTAGGGAGGGAGTTCCAGAATCTAGACCCAAAAGCACTGTCGGAACAGCGAGATATTTCCAACTCAGAAAGGCGAGGTCCGAGATGGGTGATTTGTGGTTACAGTTCTCTCGTGTATCTGTTGCTATTGTCCTTCTAGATAGATGCAAACAATCACTGGGTTGGTCTGGGTCTGTGTTCTGTGAGGAAGCAGGAGTTAGTTTTCAATAAGATAACTCACAAGAAGAGAAATAAATCTTCATTTCCTGACTGGGAATTGTATCCCGGTCTGGGCATTACAAACTCAGACTCCGAACCAGTGACCCTACTGAAGCTGACAGTAACACTTGTGACCTGATCTGTCAAGACTCTGTGCATGATCTTCAAGTTATCATCTTCTTCAGCAGCAACGTTTCTCTCTCTAAGTTTCCAAACAATTCATATTGCTGCCCTGATTTCAATGTGAAGAAAGTGGAGCTGTGCTAACCTGATTTACTGCAGGAAGGTACAGAACAGTTTGATACTAACAGCGGCTCGTTTTGAGGCGTTGATCTGCGGTGATGGGGCGGCCCCAATAAATCCTTCGTTCAAAACGTCTGATTCCAAATTCCATGTTGTAAATGACCAGATGTTTCTCGCTGAATTTGTTCAGGACCTTTACTGGAAGTGACACTGAATCCAAGTATGAAAGTACATTTCAGTGGAGTGCATCATAATACAGCGCAGTGACTGTGAATAAAATGCTGGAGACGTCCAGCAGAAGAACAGGCGACACAGAAGCAGGTACCTGAGGACAAATGTATTTGCTTTGCCATTGAAAGGCCCTGTTACACAAAGTGGATAATCTTTGCTGGTTGATCACCTTATGAATGTTGTTTCCCAGATCTCCATGTTTACATCACATATGGAAAGGTGTCCAGTGTGTGTGCGTGTGCTTCCGGCTAGTGAAGCAATATATAAAACATCTGACTTTGTATCAGACGATTGTAGGTTTACATCCTACATGTCTCGAGTGTAACGTGTTAGTTCAGCCAATTACATGTTGTCAGTTGCTATTTCCTTCGGTTCTTTCGAGCTGCAGGGATTGGATCAGTGTGTATTCAAATGGAATGTTGCTTTTGGGTCCATTACAGCTCAATGTCAGACAGGTGTATGGCTGGTCCTGTTTTGTCAGGTCCTGAGGATCTGAATGGTTTGGATCAGTGTGGTTTCGAATTTAAAACTTGCATTTAGGTCTATTGTCCATTTTAAATTCCAGCTCAAGCTCAACATCTCTCATTGCCTGTCAAACTGGCGAGTGTTCCACCTAAAGCTGTCTTTGTCAGAGAAGCTGTTGTGTGGAGCAGAGAGAGGACGTGAAGTACAAGGAGCTGGTATGATCCTGAGACATCTGTAACTCTCGGGATATGTTTCTGTGTGTCTCCCTCTGTTGGTGAAAATGAGGTTCAGGTCCTCAAGGTGGTTCCAACACAGTGTGACCATGTCAAACCTCAGTCCCATTGTCGTGTCGTTTAAATTCACAGTGAGAATCGCGTTGGTATTTGCTCTGGAAACATCAGGACACATAACATTTTGAGCCAAAACTAGAATCTGGGACTGGAATACATGGATGTCCGATGAGCTGCAATGTCCGATGGGCCGAACGGTCTCTTCCCACTCTGTGAAAGCTCGAAGACAAGGAGGACCTAATCTGCAGCAAGACTGATCAGAAATGAAAAGGCAAAAGTGTTTTCATTCTGAATAAATGCAATGGCGCCTTCTGCCTTCCCTTGGAGTCTAATAGCCAGCATTTGGCGCTCTCGCCGCCGTGACACTGGTTCTATTCCCGGTCAAGGAATGCGTGCTTTGTTCTGCACACACATCGTGGTAAGAATATTTCTGACCACTTTTCTAAAGTTGGCAGGACATCAGTTTTGTGCCAACCGTTTTAAAGTTGAACAGAAAACCAAGAGATGCAGAACTCTGAACCAAAAACAAGAATTGACGTGCAAACTGAATAATCCTGACAACATCTGTGGGGAGAAACAGAGACAATGATTCACAACGACAGAACCAGATTAGTTCTTCATTTCTAGACCACAATGCCGGGATAATGGTCAGTTTTATCGCTCCAATGAGCATAGTTATCAAAATCCTTTTTTTTGCCAGTTAGCAGCCATGTCGACCCGAGATCTGATTCTTTCAGGGTCTCCCTCAAGATGAGTCTCTAATTTTCTGTCTTTATCTCTGTGTATCTACCTCACCCTTTATGATATTCTTTGACCCTTTATTTGCCAATATCCCTCATTTCCCATTCCTACTCTATGAAAAGCCTGACGTTCAGGGATAGTTTGAGAATGGAGCTGCTGAGAGGTTTCCTGGAACCTGGCAGGAATCTGTAAAACTTGGCTCACATTCTCTGGATAATACATCTGCTACTTGCATGTAATACATGGGGCCATTTCTTCCTCAAAATATTGTAACCCTTTCGAAGTTAAATTGCATTCCTTATCCATTAGAAAAACCTACAACATGGAAACATTACTGATGCTGTAAAATGAATGAATGGCGACAGCAGAGAATGAGGGTGATCCACTCCTGGTTTCTGTGCCATAACCACAACATCCCACGGCCTTTCTGCAGTGTCTCCTGCCTCACCTCGGTATTCCCACCAAACTTGGAATGAAGGAGGGTGAATAAAAGTGGAGGAGAAGAAGGAGTGCTTTTGTAACAGCGACAAGAAACTCCAGGTTGGTGTATTGGTTAGGAAGGACAACATGAACTGCTGGAACTAAACCAGGAAAAAGGAGTGGGTTTACCAAACCATAACAGGCTCGAACTCAAACAGGATGCTGAGTCCCTTCATCAGTAACACGACACTTAATAAAAGGTGAACCTCCGGGCCTTCAATACAACAAGTGGGCGCAGCTGTGATTGGACCCTATGGTCAGCTGCTTACCAAGAGGGGTTTGAAATAACTAAGCGACGGCCATATGTGCAGTTCCTTAACCACATGACCACAGTAACTTGTATTGGTTTCAAACAGATATTTGTATCTGATTAAACTGACAGGACAAAGGGGATATTTTTCATCCTCTTGGGACGTATTGACGGCTTTAATACACACAGTGGTAATCTCACATGAAGAGGAACAGTGTCATTGCCATGAATTGACCAGGAATGGTATGTGAGCCAATGTAAACAGTTTGCAGTAAAGGCTGACCCATTAGCAGCGACACTGAGCCTTGCACCACCAGATCCAGACTCACTTCCTGCCTCATGCCTCCCAGTCCTCATTGTCATTCACGTCAATTTCACTTCCCTGCTCCACTTCCCAACTTACTACCGATCTCCGGCAGGTGTCCGATTGGAACCTACCACTGTTAGAAACGTATTCCTGGGATAATGATATCACTCAATGGAATAGGACTCGCTGTCCATCCCTAAATCCCCCAGAGATGGAGGAGATGAGTTGCTTTTGTGAACCATTGAACTCCTTCACACGGAGGTACAGCCATTATGGTGCAAGCGCGGGATTTCCTGGATTTACACCCAGAGACACTGAAGGAACACCAACATATTCCCAACTCAGGAAGGTGAGATGATTGGAGGGAGATTTGAAGGGGTCACTATCGTATCTGTCCGCTGTCATTGTCCTTCCACATGGTTCAAGTAATCACTGGGCTGATTCTGGAGGGATCCCGGTATGTCTTCTGTGTGGGACGGGGAATGTGTTTTCATTCAGACAATTCACATGAAGAGAATTAAACCTTCGTTCCCTGAATGGGAACTGTATCCATGTCTGGACGATACAAACTTTGACTCCTCAGCACGGGCCCCCAGTAATGCCGACAGTATCCAAAGCGACCTGAATTGTACACACCCTTGTGTCTGTCCTTCCCTTCATAACCACCTTCGGCAACAAAGTTTCTCTCTTCAATTTTGCAAACGCTTCATATTATCGCCTTGGGTTTCAAAGTAAAGAAAGTGGAGCTGTGGTAATCTGATGTTGGTCAGTAGGTGTAATGCAGGAATGTACAGAACAGGTTGATGCGGGCAGAGACCCGTTTTGAGGCGTGAGGTTGCAGTGAAGGGGTTCCACCAATAAAAGGCGCTGTTCATCTCGTCTGATTCTCCATCCCGGGATTCAAACCAACAGAGGTTTCTCACTGGACTGGTTCAGGATCTTGACTGGAAGAGGCCATGACGCAAGGTATGAAAAGATATTTCACTGGAGTGAATCAAAAAATCGCGGAGTGACTGTGAATAAAATGTTGGCAACTTCCAGCAGAGGCGCAGGCGACCCTGAAGCAGGTACCTGAGGGCAAATATGTTTCCTTGGGCATTGAAAGACATTGCTTCACGGAGTGGGACATCCGATGTGAAACAGTGACGATAATTATTTTTACTGATTGTTCACCTTGTGAATACTGTTTCCCCCGATGTCCATGTTTCCATTTCATATCGACTCCCTGTCAGACCTTTGGCTGCCGTTGGGCCACTGACATCATGGATAATGGCACTGACTTTTGGTGGTTCGAATCCTTCCTGATTTGTGTGCAATGTACTGCAGGGATTGGATCAGTGGGTCTCGAATTTGGGAGTATTGCACCTCAATGTGGCGGAGGAGCTGCAGACTTTGGATCTGTGTGTTTTCAAATTTGAAAGTTCCATGTGAGGCAATTGTCCATTTTAAATTCTCGCTCATCGCAATGTCTCTGATTGTCTGTAAAACTGGCTTTAGTTGCACGTAAAGCTGCCTTTCGTTGGAGAAATTTTTGTGTGTGGGAGGGGGGGTGGGGGGGGTGGTGGGGGAGGTGGTCTTTAGTAGATGGAGAGCGGAACTGAAGCACAAGGTGCTGGTATAATCCCGAAACCTCTGCCCTCCTTCCCCCCAGCTCCGGGCATGTGTGTCTGTGACTCACTCTATGGGTGAAAATGTGAATGGGTTGCTCGACGGGATTTCTCTTCAATATGACGGTGTCTCACTCCCTGCCATTGTTGTCTCGTTTAAGATCATAGGGATAATCTTTTCTGAATTTTGCGTTGAAAACATCAGAACACACAAGGTATCGTGCCAAAGCTGGACACTGGATCGAAAACAGAAAATACAGGAGCTGGAGCAGCGTCACTGCATCCTCCTGTATTATAGAAAATAAAGGAGCTGGAGCAGCGTCACTGCTTCCTCCTGTATTATAGAAAATAAAGGAGCTGGAGCAGCGTCACTGCTTCCTCCTGTATTATAGAAAATAAAGGAGCTGGAGCAGTGTCTCTTCTTCCTCCTGTATTATAGAAAATAAAGGGGCTGGAGCAGCGTCTCTGCTTCCTCCTGTGTTATAGAAAATAAAGGAGCTGGAGCAGCGTTACTGCTTCCTCCTGTATTATAGAAAATAAAGGAGCTGCAGCAGCGTTACTGCTTCCTCCTGTATTATAGAAAATGAAGGAGCTGGAGCAGCGTCACTGCTTCCTCCTGAATTATAGAAAATAAAGGGGCTGGAGCAGCGTCTCTGCTTCCTCCTGTATTATAGAAAATAAAGGAGCTGGAGCAGCGTCTCTGCTTCCTCCTGCATTATAGAAAATAAAGGAGCTGGAGCAGCGTTACTGATTCCTCCTGTATTATAGAAAATAAAGGAGCTGGAGCAGCGTCTCTGCTTCCTCCTGTATTATAGAAAATTAAGGAGCTGGAGCAGTGTCTCTTCTTCCTCCTGTATTATAGAAAATATGTTGGCACTGTCACCAATGTTCTGTTGAAGTGGCACTCTGCACTGAATCTCCCATTTAGTATTTCCACCAAATCTCCCTTTTGCTCATATCCCTGCATTATTTCCTGCATTTACTGATACCCGACCCCGATTCATCCATTTAAGTGTGCGCTACTCTCATTCTCCCATTTACTGTTGCCATGCACCCATTCTCTAATTTAGCTCCACTATGCACCAGTTCTTCCATTCAGTATTTTCCTGCAACAATTCTCCCTTTCTCTAATCTTGGCGATCCCTGCATCAAATCTCCAAATTACCGATCCGACACGTATCTTCCCTATCCTGTTGAACTGCACCAACTCCCCCATTTCGTGTGCACTGTATTGAATCTGGACCACTAATCCTTTGCAACATCTGTCCTATTTACTGATTCGCTGCCTGTGTTCTCCCAGTTGCTCCAATTCTCGAAGTTATCAGCACCCTGCACCAGGTCTTTCATTTACTGATACCCCACACCAATTCTCCAATTCAGTGTTGCTTCGCACCATTTCCCCCAATTACTGAAGTCCTGAACAGGTTCTCCATTCAGTGTTGCCTTAAACCAATCCTCATACTGACTGATGTCCTTGCTCAATTTAGGGGTGCGCTACTCTGAATCTCCCAAAAGGTATTGTCCTGCCCCAATTCCCACATTTAGTGCAACACTGCATAACTCACCCAATTAGCACTGAACTGCACTAATTCACCCATTCTCACGTTTCGATAAGCCCTTGCGAAATTTATCCATTTAGTATTTTATTGTAATGATTCTCCAATTTAGTGTAGAGCTTACAGAATTCTTAAACTTGGACGTGAACAGGTTGGACTGAGGGATCTGTTTTCGTGCTGTACATCTCTAAGGCAGTAATTAGTGCTCCACTTCCCTGCACCAATTCTCCCATTTCCCAATCCTGCACTAATTCGGGAATTTCACCAACTCACCCATTGAGGTTATCCTGCCCCAGTCCTCCCACTTAGAATTTAATGGCACCTGCATGAATTCTCCAATTATTGTTGGTCTGCATCAATTCCTTCCATTCAGTTGTTCCCTGATACACATTTTCACCGTACGGCTTCCCTGCTGATTATATTTGTTCATTTAGTGATGCACTGAACTGACTCTCCAATTTACCAATGCTTGCAACATTTCTTTTCCTTGATTCCCTGGCCCCCATTCCCCAAATGAGACATGTTCCGCTCCAATTTTCTAATATACAGACACTCCCACCAATTTTCCAATGTAAGGGCACTGTGCACAGAATCTCCCATTTATTGAAACCCACCAACTCTCGAATTGACTCATACTCCTGTACTACCTCTTCTCCTTACTGATGCCCGAGCCTGATTCTACCATTTAAGGGTGTGCTACCCTAATTCTCCCATTTACTGGTGCCATGCACCCGTTCTGTAATTTAGCTCCACTGTGGACCAGTTCTTCCATTCAGCATTTCCCTGCAACAATTCTCCCATTTAGTAGACTGCTGACAGAATTCTCTAATCTTGGCAATCCCTGCATCATATCTCCAAATTCCCCAAACTGCAAATATCCCCCCTTTCGTGGTGAACTGCACCAACTTTTCATTTCGTAGTGCACTGTATTGAATCTCGGTCACTAATCCTTTGCAACATTTGTCCTATTTACTGATTCACTGCCAGTGTTCTCCCAGTTGCTCCAATTCTCGAAGTTATCAGCAGCCTTCACCAGGTCTTTCATTTGCTGATACCCCACGCCAATTCTCCAATTCAGTGTTGCTTAGCACCATTTCGCCCAATTACTGATATCCTGAACAGGTTCTTCATTCAGTTTTGCCTGACACCAATCCTCATACTGACTGATGCTCTCGCCCAATTTAGGGATGACCTACTCTAAATCTCCCAACCCCAATTCTCCAATTTATTGCAACACAGCATAACGCACCCATTTCGTGCTGAACGACACTAATTCACCCATTATCTGATGTCCTGTTGCAAATTCTCACATTTTGATAAGCTCTTTCCCAATTTTTCCATTTAGTAGTTCCTTGCAATGATTCTCCAATTTAGTGGAGAGCTGCCAGAATTCTTAAATTTAGGCATGGGCAAGCTGGATCGAAGGGTCTGTTTCCGTGCTCTACATCTCTAAGACTGTAATTAGTGCTCCGCTTCCCTGCACCAATTCTCCCATTTCCCAATCCTGCACAAATCAGGGAATTTCACCAACTCACCCATTGAGGTTATCCTGCCCCAGTCCTCCCACTTAGAATTTAATGGCACCTGCATGAATTCTCCAACTATCGTTGCCCTGCATCAATTCCTTCCATTTAATTGTTCCCTGATACACATCTTCCACGTACGGGTGCCCTGCTGAATTGTTTTCATTTAGTGATGCACTGAACTGAATTTCTAATTTACCGATACTTGCAACATGTCTTCTTTTTATTGATTCCCTGGCCTCTATTCCCCAATTTAGACATGTTCTGCTCCAATTTTCCAAAATATTGGCACTCGCACCAATTTTGTAATGTAACGGCGTTCTGCAGCAGATCTCCCATTTATTGTTTCCACCAAATCTCCCATTTACTCATGATCCTGTACCAATCCTTCCATTTACTGATGCCTGAGCCCGATTCTACCTTTTAAGGGTGCGCTACTCTAATTCTCCCATTAACTGTTGCCATTGCACCCATTCTCTAATTTAGCTCCACTGTGCACCAGGTCTCTCATTTACTGATGGCCCGCACCTATTCTCCAACTCCGTGTTGCTTAGCACCATTTCCCCCAATTACTGATGCCCTGAACAAGTTCTCCATTCAGTTTTGCCTTTCACCAATCCTCATCCTGACTGATGCTCTCGCCCAATTTAGGGGTGCTGTGCTCTCATTCCCACATCAACTATTATCCTGCACCAATTCTCCCATTTACTGCTAAACTGAAACTCTCTCATTTGGTTCTAACTGCACCAATTTGCCATTATCCGATGCCCGGTTCCAAATTCTCTTATTTCGATAAGCCCTTTGCCCAATCCTTCCATTTAGTCGTTCCTTGGAATGATTCTCCAATTTCGTGGAGCGCTGCCAGAATTCTAAAATTGAGTCATAGACAAGTTGGACTGAAGTGTCTGTTTCCATGTTGTACATCTCTATGATTGTATGACTCTGTTTATGGCTCCGTTGCTCTGCACCATTTCTCCCATTTACCAATCCTGCACAAATCCTGAAACTGCACCAACTCTCCCAGTGAGTATTTTCCTGCCCAATTTAAAGGCACCTACATGAATTCTCCAATTATCATTGCCCTGCATCAATTCCTTCCATTTAATTGTTCCCTGAAACAGTTCTTCCACGTATGGATGCCCTGCTGAATTGTTTTCATTTAGTGATGCATTGAACTGAATCTCCAATTTACCAAACCTTGCAACATTTCTTCTTTTTATTGATTCCCTGGGCCCTATTCCCCAATTTAGACATGCTCTGCTCCGATTTTCCAATATATTGGCATTCACATCAGTTTTCCAATGTAATGGCTCTATGCACCGAATCTGCCATTTAATGATTCCCACCTAATCTCCCATTTACTCATACCCCTGTACTAATTCTTCCATTTACTGATGCCCGAGTCTGATTCTACCATTTAAAGGTGCCATTTATGGCGACACGGGGGCACAGTGGTTTGCACTGCTGCCTCACAGGACCAGAGATCCAGCTTCAATTCCCGCATCGGGCAACTGTCAATGTAGAGTTTGCACATTCTCCCCGGGTCTGCGTGGGTTTCCTCTGGTTTCTCCCACAGACCAAAGATATGCAGGTTAAGTGAATTGGCCATGCTAAATTGCCGATAGTGTTAGGTGTAGGGGAATGGGTCTGGGTGGGTTACTCTTTGGAGGGTTGGTGTGGACTTGGTGGGCCAAATGGCCTGTTTCTACACTGTAGGTAATCTAATCATACCCTCATTCTCCCATTTCCTGGTGCCATACACCCATTCTGTAATTTAGCTCCACTGTTCACCAGCTCTTCCATTCAGTATTTCACTGCAACAATTCTCCCATTTAGTAGACCGCTGACAGAATTCTCTATCTTGGGACCCCTACATCATATCTCCAAATTACTGATCCTACACATATCCTCCCTTTATTGATGAACTGCACCAACTCCCCCATTTCGTGGTACACTGTATTGAATCTGGACCACTAATCCTTTGCAACATTTGTCCTATTTACTGATTCACTGCCTGTGTTCTCCCATTTGCTCCAATTCTCGAAGTTATCAGCACCCTGCACCAGGTCTCTCATTTACTGATACCCCACACCAATTCTACAATTCAGTGTTGATTAGCACAATTTCCCCCAATTACTGATGTCCTGATCAAGCTCTCCACTCAGTGTTGCCTGAAACCAATCCTCATACTGACTGATGTCTTCGAACAATTTAGGGGTGCGCTACTCTAAACCTGCCAAAAGGTATTGTCCTGCCCCAATTCTCCCATTTAGTGCAACACAGCATACCCTACCCATTTAGTGCTGAACTACACTAATTCACCCATTATCTGATGCCCTGTTGCAAATTCTCACACTTCGATAAGCTCTTTCGAAATTTGTTCATTTCGTATTTTCTTGCAATGATTCTCCAATTTAGTGGAGAACTGTCGGAATTCTTAAACTTGGGCGTGGACATGTTGGACTGAGGGATCTGTTTCCGTGCTGTACATCTCTAAGGCTGTAATTACTGCTCCACTTCCCTGCACCATTTCTCCCATTTCCCAATTCTGCACTAATTCGGGAATTTCACCATCTCACCCATTGAGGTTATCCTGCCCCAGTTCTCCCACTGAGAATTTCATGGCACCTGCATGAATTCTCCAATTATTGATGCCCTGTATCAATTCCTTCCATTTAGTTGTTCCCTGATACATACCTTCCACGTACGGATGTCTTGCTGTATTTTTTTCATTTAATGATGCCCTGAACTGAATCTCCAATTTACCGATGCTTGCAACATTTCTTCTTTTTATTGATTCCTTGGCCCCTATTCCCCAATTTAGACATGCTCTGCTCCAATTTCCCAATATATTGGCACTCCCACCAATTTTCTAATGTAATGGCACTGTGCACCAGATCGCCCATTTATTGATTCCACCAAATCTCCCATTTCCTCATATCCCTGTACCAATTCTTCCATTTACTGATGCCCGGAGCCCGATTCTACCATTTAAGGGTGCGCTACTCTAATTCTCCCATTTAATGTTGCCATGCACCAATTCTCTAATTTAGCTCCACTGTTCACCGGATCTCTCATTTACTGATACCCCACACCAAGTCTCCAATTCAGTGTTGCTTAGCAACATTTCCCCCAATTACTGACGCACTGAACAGGTTCTCCATTCAGCTTTGCCTTACACCAATCCTCATACTGACTGATGCCCTCGCCCAATTTAGGGGTGCAATACTCTCATTCCCGCATCAAGTCTTGTCATGTCCCAATTCTCCCATTTAGTGCTACACTGCACCAATTCTCACATTCACTGAGAAACTGAAACTCTCCCATATGGTTCAAAATGCACTAATTTGACAATCTCAGATGCCCCGTTCCAAATTCTCTTATTTCGATTAGCCCTTGCCCAATTCTTCCATTTAGTAGTTCCTTGCAATGATTCTCCAATTTTGTGGAGCACTGCCAGAATTCTAAAATTAAGTCATAGACAAGTTGGACTGAAGTGTCTGT
Organism: Chiloscyllium punctatum; assembly: GCF_047496795.1. Lineage (NCBI taxonomy): Eukaryota > Metazoa > Chordata > Chondrichthyes > Orectolobiformes > Hemiscylliidae > Chiloscyllium > Chiloscyllium punctatum. The sequence goes on from NC_092766.1 coordinate 37,348,254, forward strand.
TTCCATGGTGTACATCTCTATGATTGTATGACTGTTTATGGCTCCGCTGCTCTGCACCATTTCTCCCATTTACCAATCCTGCACAAATCCTGAAACTGCACCAACTCTCCCATTGAGTATTATCCTGCCCAATTTAAAGGCACCTGCATGAATTCTCCAATTACTGTTGCCCTGCATCAATTCCTTCCAATTAATTGTTCCCTGATGCACTTCTTCCACATACGGGTGCCCTGCTGAATTGTTTTCATTTAGTGATGCACTGAACTGAATCTCCAATTTACCGATACTTGCAACACTTTTTATTGATTCCCTGCCCCTATTCCCCAATTTAGACAAGCTGTGCTCCAATTTTCTAATATATTAACACTTCCATCAGTTTTCCAAAGTAATGGCACTGTACACCAAATCTCCCATTTATTGATTCTCGCCAAATCACCCATTTGCTCATCCCCCTGTTCTAACTCTTCCATTTACAGATGCCCGAGCCCGGTTTACCATTTAAAGGTGCGCTACACTAATTCTCCCATTTACTGGTGCCATGCACCCATTTTGTATTTTGGCTCCACTGTGCGCCAGGTCTTCCATTTTTTATTCCTCTCCAACACTTCTCCAATTTACTAGTCTGCTGCCAGAATCCTCTAATCTTTGCGATCCCTGCACCATATCTACAAATTATCGATCCTATATATTTCTTCCCTTTAGTGGTGACCTGCACCAATGCTCCCATGTCGTGGTGCACTGTATTGAATCTGGACCACGAATCCTTTGAAACATTTGTCCTATTTCCTGATTCACTGCCCGTGTTCTCCCATTTGCTCCAATTCTCGAAGTTATCAGCACCCTGCACCAGGTCTCTCATTTACTGATACCCCACATCAATTCTCCAATTCTGTGTTGCTCAGCACCATTTCCCCCAATTACTGACGTCCGGATCAAGTTCTCCACTCAGTGTTGCCTTACACCAAACCTCATACTGACTGATGTCCTCGAACAATTTAGGGGTGTCCAACTCTAAACCTCCCATCAAGTATTGTCCTGCCCGAATTCTCCCATTTAGTGTTACACTGCCCCAATTCTCCCATTATCTGATGCCCTGTTACATTTCTCACATTTCGATCAGCCCTTCCCCAATTCTCCAGTAAGTAGTTCCTTGCGATGATTCCCCCTACAATTTAGTGGAGCACTGCCAGAATTCTTAAATTGTGCCGTGGACAAGTTGGACCAAAGTATCTGTTGGTGTGTTGTAAATCTCTGTGATTGTATGACTCTATTTATGGCTATTTTCCCCATTTCCCAATCCTGCACACATCCTGGAACTGCACTAATTCTCCCACTGAGTGTTATCCTGCCCCAGTTCTCCGACTTTGAATTTAAATGGCACCTGCATGAATTCTCCAATTAATGATGCCCTGCATTTTTCTTTTAATTTATTGACGCACTGATGTGAATCGCCAGTTAACTGATACTTTCAACACTTCTTTTTCCAAAGGTAGAAGATAGAGGGTGATGGGGAGAGTTGCTTTTGAGACTGAAGGCCTGTGACCAGAGGTGTGTCAAAGGATCAGTGCTGTGTCCACTGTTGTTTTGTCATTTATATAAATGATTTCAATGTGACCATAGGACGAATGGTCCCACTGCCCCGCTCCCACGGCCTGCAATGCTGCAGACTGAGCAGACAACCCGAACGTTTGCAGATGATAGTAAAATTGGAGGTGTCGAGGACAGTGAAGATGATTATCTCAGATTTCAACAGGATCTTGATCGATGGGCCACTGGGCTGAGGAGTGGCAGATGAAGATTAATTTAGATAAGTCTGAGGTGCTGCATTTTAGAGAACCAAAAGAGAGCAGGATATATACACTTAATGACAAGGGACGAGGGATGTTGCTGAACAAATAGACCTGGAGTAGAGCTTCATAGATCGTTGAAGGTGGATTAACATTTCAATAGGACAGTGAAGAAAGCGTTTGTCATTTTTGTCTTTATTGCTCAGTTAATTGTTTAAAGGAGTTGGGAGGTCATGTTGCAGTATTGTTTCGTCCACTTTTGGTATATAATGTGCAATTCTGGACTCCCTCCTCTGTGTTGTGAAACTTTAAAGGGTTCAGAAAAGGTTTACAAGGATGTTGCCAAGGGTGGAGGGTTTGTGCTGGAGGGTAAGACTGTATAGGTTGAGACCATTATCCCAGGAGCGTCAGTGGCTGAGGAGTAACCTTATAGAGGTTCACAAAATCATGAAGGACCCTCAATAGGGTAAAAAGGTGATTTCCCTGTGGTGGGGGAGTCCAGAAGCAGATGGCATATGTTAAAGTTGAGAGGGGAAACATAAAAGGGACCTAAGGGGAACATTTTTCAAGCAGAGGGCACTGTGTGCATGAGCTGCCAGAGGACGTAGTGGAGGCTGATACAATTACAACATTTAAAAGGTATCTGGGTGGGTGTAGGAATTAAAAAGGGTTCAGAGGAACATGGGCCAAATTCTGACAAATAGGATGAGATTGACATCGGATATCAGTTCAGCATGGATGTGTTGGACTGAATGATTTGTTTCTGAGCTTATATTGCTCTGAGTGGGTTGTGCTCTGGATTGTAGATTTATGAAGCAGAAAATAGAGTGGGTGTAGGAATTAAAAAGGGTTCAGAGGAACACTGGCCAAATTCAGATTTATGAAGCAGAAAATAAAGTATGGTACAGAGTTAGACCGAGAGATCCTGCTGATCTCATCAGCTTTATCCTGTTTCCCTGATCCTCCTCCTTCAATCAATGCATTTTTCCGATCCTCATTCAGAATTCCTGGAGCTCTGTAACTGACCTGGAACAATGTGTTGAAAGTCCTATTGCAGTCCACACGAGGTACCTTTCCCACTGCCCTGCTCCCACGGCCTGCAATGCTGCAGACTGAGCAGACAACCCGAAGGACAATAATGAGCTCCTTCCGGCCCACGGCCCTCCTTCTCACTGAATGAAGACAATCACCAGAAGCAGAATCCAGCTCTTGTTTGAGCCTTGAATACCTGACTCTGTCTCACTGAGTGAAGATTGGACTCAGAAACAGAAATGAAATCAACTTCCTATTTGCATTGTGTCACTCTTTAAGATCTCTGTGTGTCTGAGTTCAGGTCATTTGATTGGAGACTGCGGATAGTGGGTCCCCAGTGAAATGGAAAGAATGATGGAGGAGCTCACTGAGGGACATCTCTCAAAGTGAGAGTCAGAAAGATGCTATTCCACATTGGAAGGGTTTAAGGGGAATTGATGGCTCAGAATAATGACATACGGATGTTTGTAAAACTTAGGAACTCTGTTTTGTGGCTGGAGTTTATTTTATCCTTGTGTAGATTTGACACATTAACCCTCCCTCCCCACCACTACAGAAGCTGTTGGAACTGTTCAGTGTTTCCAGCGGCTTCTGTAATTATTTCAGGTTCCTGACGGGAGCAGTCTCTCACTTTTCGAACAAAACAAACCCATCCTTGTGCTGTACCCAATATTTCAATAAGAAATGGGAAGCAGCAGAGAGGAAAGCTTCTGAGATGCTGAGCAATGCTGCCCGGTTCCACACTGCAATTCACAGGATCCATCGCCTGGAAAAGCAAGGAACAACCTGACAGATTTCGTTATATCCCGGTGGCTTTCCTTTAGAAACCGATTTAAAAGCCGCGACACTGTGATCGTTGGGAATCGGACCCGGGTCAACTGCTTGGAAGGCAGCTATGGTCACCACTTCCCCACCATCCCCCTGCTCCCAGCTCCCTCCCCATTCCCAAACACACTTAACAAGGCCGTGATCATCACCAACTGGATTGGGGCTGAAATCCAAACAAGAAATTGCTGGGGAATCTCAGCAGGTCTGACAGAGCCTTAGAGTGAAGCGCTGTCTCCTCATCTCATTCCCAAATAACCTGCCCCTTACCCTGAGAGGGTGGTAATCAAACCCGAATGAACTGCGGATGCTGTAACATTAACACTGATTTCTCTACACAGATGCTGCCTGACCCGCTGAGCTTTTCAAGCAACTCCTGAGACTGTGTTATTGTGTTTCAGATTCCCAGACCCACAGAATTAATTTCTCAGCATCTCCCCTCTCAAGCCTCTTCACAATCTGATACATTCCAATGAAACCACCTTTTAATTTTCTAGAATATCGACCCAATTTATTCAGATACTCAGCCCTGGAGCACACGGGTCCCAAATACTGAGCTTTATATTGTGATTCATTAATGTGTTTGGGTCATTGCCGCTGGGTCCCCACCGATTGCTCAGATATAATTGCTCTGGTGAAGGTGACGGTGAGTTATTGCCTTGAACTGCTGCCATTTATTTGGTGCAGATAAACCCACAATGATGTAAGGGAGGGAGTTCCAGGATTTCCAACCAATGGCACTTGTGGGACTGGGATGTACTTCCAAACCAGGGTGGGGAATGGCTTGATGTGGAATTGTCACCTGGTGGTGTTCCCGTGTATCTGCTGTGTTCAGCATTCTACATGATAGTGCCGTGGGTCTGGAAGCTGCTCTGGAAGGAACCTTGGGGAATTTCTCCAGAGCATCTTGTCTCAGCTGAACTATCCCAGTCAGGCACATGAGCACTAATCCTGTAATCCAGCTCTGAGAATGTAATAGCAGGTGGGACCCACCCTGTCCCCCTAATGTGGGCATGTTTGGGAAACCTCGGAGAGTCCAATCTCATTCATTCCATCTCGGCGTTTTTCCCCGTTTAAGATTGCTTTCAAAGTGCAACAGTGTGATGGCAGGGGTTCGAGCCCGGGTTAACTGCTGGGAAGGAGACATATCCAACCCTTTCCCAGTAATTGCCAAGGTATTCCCAAGGCCGTGGTCAGGACCAATTGGATTGGGACTGAAATACAAACAGAAACTGCTGGGGGAGCTCAGCAGGTCTGACAGCATCAGCATCAGATCCCTTCAGTTCTGAAGGACAATCCCTGGACTCTAGAGGTTCACTCGGATTCTCCCACAAATGATACCCCTCCGACTAAATCCCGCCAGTAATTTCTGTGTTATCTGTCAGCTCTCCAGGATCTGCAGTTCCTTGTTTTAAATACAGTAGATGTTGACCAACCGAAGGGGATATTGGGTCAGGTGAGGGTCTACCTCATTCATTGGGGCAGATGTCAAGGAGCATCTTAAACCGGAGAGGGATCGGGGGGGAATTGGAGCCGTTTAGCGAGAGAGTACAGAAGGTAAGACAGCTCAGCTTAAAGCACGGTGCTTAATGCTGCCCCGATTAAAATATTGAAGATGTCAGAGGGACAGATGAGCTGAGACAGGGTGGGAGCTGGGAGATATTGATGATGTGGAAGGACAGTGTGTGTATCTGATCACATTCTGTCAGTCTGACTAATAGCAGTCATTCCTGACACTGGATTCACTGAGGGGGTGAAGGGTCAGTGAACAGAGCGGACTGTCCCTGTTATTCTGTTCCTGACTCTCCAGCTCCCACTCTGTTAGTGACCTCTCAGTCTCCCGGGAAATGGGCTGTTTCCCAATTGTGCCGGATTCCTGACCTTTATCCTTGGCCGAGCTGACAGTTGATGGTCTGAGGAATATCATTCCCAAATGATTCCTGTCCAAGATAATCCCGATTAATGTGTCTGTGTATCCTCCATTAATCTGTAAACATCATTGGTCAGGGCTGGAGGGACATGGATTGATGACATTGAGGATGTTATGAACCAGACCAAACTCCTCTGCCTTAAGGAAATGGTCTAGATCCCTTTTCCTGATTTCCTGAAGGGAAGTGTAAGGCGTTACAATGTGATTGGTCAAACTGCCAGGCTGGAATCAAAACACACTTTACTCCACACTATCGTTGGAACACAAACATAAGGAAGAAAGATTGGACAAACCAAACTCGATTGGAAACCTTAACTAAATGAACATTATTTAACTATAAACAGGAACTGTTTGGATATAGTAACATTCCATAAACCACACAATTCTGGTCTTTCTGCTATCGGGAGAATGGTGTGAAACTTGTAAAGATTCAGAAAAGATTTACAAGGATGTTTGCAGAGTCAGGATTTCTGATTGTTTTGTGGCTGGAGTTTATTTTATCCTTGTATAGATTTGACACATTAACCCTCCCTTCCCCACCACTACAGAAGCTGTTGGAACTGTTCAGTGTTTCCTGCGGCTTCTGTAATTATTTCAGGTTCCTGACGGGAGCAGTCTCTCACTTTTCGAACAAAACAAACCCATCCTTGTGCTGCAACCAATATTTCAATAAGAAGTGGGAAGCGGCAGAGGGGAAAGCTTCCGAGATGCCGAGCAATGCTGCCCAGTTCCACACTGCAATTCACAGGAACCATCGCCAGGAAAAGCAAGGAGTAACGTGAGAGATCTGTTTTAATGGAGGATGTAAGATTTATTGCCTCGTTTCATTCCAGTGCTTTACCTTTTAAAGGCTATTTACCAATCGCGACACTGTGATGGCCGGGAATCAAACCCAGGTCAACTGCTTGGAAGGCAGCTATACTCCCCACTATCCCACCATCACCCTGCTAGCAGCTCCCTCCCCATTCCCAAACACACTTAACAAGGCCGTGATCATCACCAACTGGATTGGGGCTGAAATCCAAACAGACACATCCTCTGTATCTAACCCAGTGGTGGAGCTATCCTGATTGAGTTTGATGTGAACAGGATGGGGGAAGTGGGAGATTTAATCAGTCCCTAACGCCGAGCTCAAAATGGCCTGGGAATTTGAAATGCCACAGTGTAGAGGGAGATTTACTCGGTATCTGAACCCAATCTCTACCTGCCCTAGGGATTTAAATGGGGACAGTTTAATGGGAGCTTTATTTTGTCTGGAACCCTGTGCTCCATCTGCCCTGGCAGTGTTTGCTGGGAACACTGTCTAACCTCTGTGATATGGATCCTATGAAGATTGATGGGAGACAGTGTAAATGGAATTGTCAGGATCCAATTCCTTCACGTGGATGAGAGAAGGTGAGGAAAATTGGTGCTCGTGGGACTGAAGGGTCAGTAACAGAGTGAAGACACCATTGGCTCAGAGACAGGAGACAGGATAGAGGGTAATGAGGGTTTCAGACTGGAGGGAGCTACAGGCACATACAAGTTGGGAACTGTTTTCAGTAAAAGGTAATTGATCCCAGGTCACTGCAGAGTGTAAGAATCTGATGGTATTCCCTCACTATCCTCCTCCAATCCCTGGGAAGATCTGCTCCCACACCATGTTCCATCCTAACTGCTGACTGTGTTAGATACATTAATACATTGGGGATGGGCAGGGGATGCTTTTAACACTGGGATCTTGCTGTGTAACTTGCCTGCATAATGCTTTCGCTCCCCCATTCAACTAAATTTTTCTCCCTTTTATCCTGAAGAACTTTTGTTTGGAAAGCTGCAACGTGAAGATCCAAAATGTTCGAGGCCAGGAAAGAACAACATCCAGAGGGGGAGCACGGGCCTGAGGCCTGAGGCCTGGTCGACAGGCTGCACCCTGTGGGGACCCACAGTGAGTTGTGTGTTTATTTACCCCGAGGTTTAATCTCCTCTGGGGGGACGCTGGGTTTTAGGGGCCTCTGGTTAACTGGCTCCTGTCAGATTGTGGCCCTGAAATTTTTAAAACAGATTTGAAGCCTGGGGTAAAGAATATCAATCGCCAGGATCTGAGAGGCAGGACTCCCTGAGGGGGAATTAAAACCCAAATGCTGTGACCCTCTGTAAAGACTTCTCATAAAGTCAGAGTGATGTGGGTTATCGAGAGGGCAGGATGAGAAAATTCAACAGTGAGAGAAAGAGAGTGAGAGAAACACTTACAAAAATGAAAGAGCTGGAGAAACAGAAGGGGAGAGAGAGAGAGAGACATTTTGAGATTGTGAAGTCGCTGCAATGTTTGATTCTGGGGTGACAGGAAATAATTAAACTGAAGCAGCGTCACGGAGGGGGAAATGGTCAGAGTAATTAGCTGCTGCTGCATTGTAGCATGTGGGATCTTGCTGTGCACCATCTCCCCCAATACTACCATTGCAGGCAGTGAGTGTTTTAATCAGCTAACCCATCATTTCAAACTTTTTCCAAGGCTTTAGCATAAAAATGCAGCTCATTGTCCGATATATTTGTGTTTGGATGTTGCTGAGAGATTGTCTGTGTCACTGAGAGCAGAAAACCTGGGATCTTGCTGTGCAATCATTCTGTACTCCTTTCAACTAATGCTGTCTCTTTCCTCCCACGGGCCAATTGAAGATTCAAAGAGAGAAACTTTAGGATCAGGAGACCTTTGAACAACAGCTTTCTCCAGAGGGGACACGGTCCTGAGGCCTGAGGCCTGGTCGATAGGCTGCACTGTGTGGGCGGGATTCTGTGTTTATTTACCTCAAGGGTTAATCTCATTTTGGGGACCCTGGGTTTTAGGGGCCTCTGGTTAATTGGCTCCTGTCGGATTGTGGCCCTGTTGGTTTTAAAACAGGTTTGAAGCCTGGGGTTAAAATAACCAGGGCCCTGGGATTTGACACAAACACATCAATCCCCAGTGAGTGTCTGACAGACAGGACTCCCCCAAAGAGGGAATTAAAACCTTAAATGAGAAACTCTACCCAAAGACTTGTTCTAATATCAGAGTAATACTACTTGTGGGATCTTGCTGTGTCTCAAACCACCTGCAGAGTGGCCTACATTGCAGCAAGGGTGACCAAATGTGATAATCCCATAAATAAGACCCAGGTTGGCCCAATCCCTGAGTATCTGGGAGGGGATCTCTCTCTATCTATCTCTCTCTCTCCCTCTCTCTCTCTCTGTCCCCTCTCTCACACCCTCTCCAGCTTCTTTTGATGATATTTTAAACAAATAAAACCATCCCACACACAGCAATGTGACTCGTGGGTATTTGAAGTGGGGGAGATGGAAATATTTTGCAGCACAAAATATTTTGTTTTTGAGACAAAGGGGTAAAAGAACACAAGATGCACAGAGAGAGTGTTTGTGGGAAGGAGGGAGTGATAGAGGGATAAGATGTGTCTTTGTAGCTGGTCTGGGAAAGGGAGAGAGGATCTGGGGGAGGGGGGAGAGAACGGGGCTCTCCAATATCCCATCACCGCCCAGCTCCAATCACTTCCTTCTGGAAAGTACCATCCACAAAATTAAATCCTGGGATGGAGGTTTTTTTTTAAAAAAAAACAGGAGTCTCAAAGATATCCACAGTTTCTTGTTGGACAGAAAGTGAGATTGGAGCACATTCAGGAGCAGGAAGGGAGTACCCTGTGGGATCTCCCTGTGCGTCAATGGCCCACAGCATTGCTGGCACAGAGACTGCTGGGAAACTGTTTATCAAAGGGAATATTGTCAAATATAAATGTTGCAATCTTTTAAAAGGTAAGATAAAGATTACCATGTACAAGGTTAAATCAGAGAAAGGGAAAAAGGTTAGAGATGGAGAAGGGTAGGGTGGAGAGAGAGAGAGAGAGAGAGAGAGAGAGAGAGTGCGTAGAGAAGAAACAATGTGGGAACTGGTTTGAATTTGTCAAACAGCAGGATCTCTGTCATCCTGAAGCCAGAATTGAACCTTTAACCAGCATCAGTGAAACACACAACCTGTCTGTGGTCCCACTGCTACTTGTGGGATCTTGCTGTGTCTGAAGGGTCAGTAACAGAATGAAGACACCATTGGCTCAGAGAGAGGAGACAGGAGAGAGGGGAATGAGGGTTTCAGATTGGAGGGAGCTACAGGCACATACAAGTTGGGAACTGTTTTCATTAAAAGGCAATTGATCCAAGATCACTGCAGAGTGTAAGAATCTGATGCTATTCCCTCACTATCCCCCTCCAATCCCTGGGAAGATCTGCTCCCACACCATGTTCCACTGTTGACTGTGTTAGATATTTTGATACATTGGGGATGGGCGGGGGTGATTTTAAACCTGGGATTTTAAGCTTGTCTTCAAAATACTCTCGCTCCCCCTTTCACATGATCTTTTCTCTCTTTTATCCCGAGGAACTTTTGTTTGGAAATCTGCAACATGAAGATCCAAAATGTTCGAGGCCAGGAAAGAACAACCTCCCGAGGGGGAGCACGGGCCTGAGGCCTGAGGCCTAGTCGACAGGCTGCACCCCGTGGGGACCCACAGTGGGTTGTGTGTTTATTTACCCCGAGGTTTAATCTCCTCTGGGGGACCCTGGGTTTTAGGGGCCTCTGGGTAACTGGTTCCTGTCGGATTGAGGCCCTGTCATTTATAAAACAGATTTGAAGCCTGGGGTTAAAGTAACTGGGGACTTGCGATTTAATACAAATATATGAATCCGCAGAAAATGTCTGACAGATCAGACTCCCCAAGAAGGGAATTAAAACCTTAAATGAGAAACTCTCCCCAAAGACTTGATCTAATGTCATAGTACTGTGGGATGTGTACAGGCCTGGGTGATCAAATGTGATAATCGCCTAAATAAGGCACAGGTTGGCCGGTTCAATTCAATTCCCTGAGTATCTGGGAGGGGATCTCTCTGTCTGTCCGTATGTCTCTCTCTCTCTCTCTCTCTCTCTGTCCCCTCTCTCCCACCCTCTCCAGCTTCTTTTGTTGATATTTTAAACAAATAAAACTGTCCCACACACAGCAATGTGACTCGTGGGTATTTGAAGTGGGGGAGATGGAAATATTTTGCAGCACAAGGTGAATGTGTTTGAGACAAAGGGGTAAAAGAACACAAGGTCCACAGAGAGAGAGAGTGTGGGAAGGAGGGAGGGATAGAGGGATAAGATGGAGGGGGGGAAGGAGCAGGGAAGGAGATGGGGGGGAGGGAGGGGGGAAGGAGGGGGAGGAGGGAGGGTGGAAAGGAGAGGGGAAGGGTGTAATGCGAGGTGGGGAAGGAGAGAGGGGTAAGGAGAGGTGGGGAAGGAGGGGAGAAGGAGAGAGGGTGTAAGGAGAGAGGGTGTGAGGAGAGGGGGGAAGGGGGGGAAGGAGAGAGGGGGTGAGGAGAGGGGGAAGGAAAGGGGAAGGAGAGGGGATGAAAGTAGAGACGGAGTAAGGTGAGGGGGAAGCAGGGGGGGGAAGGAGAGGAGGGAAAGGGGGGAGGAGAGGGGGAAGGAGAGTGGGGGAAGGGGGCGGACAGAGAGAGGGTGAAAGTAGAGATGGGGTAAGGAGAGGGGGAAGAAGAGATGGGAAGAGGGGAAGGAGAGAGAGGGGTTTGAGAGTCAGGGGAAGGAGAGCGGGGGAAGGAGAGGAGGAAGAAGAGGGGGAATGGGGTGAAGGTGAGTAGGGGAAAGGGGGGAAGTAGAGGGAGAAGGAGGGGGAAGGAGGAGGACAAGGAGACGGAGGCAGAGAGTGGAGAGGAGAGATGTAAGAAGGAGTTGGGGGAAGGAGAGAGGGGAAAGGAGCGGGGAGGGAGGGAGGGGATGTTGGGGGGGAAGGAGAGAGGGGGAAAGAGTGAGGGAAAGAGTGTGGTAAGGAGAGAGGGGAAGGGTGGAAGGAGAAGGGGGAAGGGCGAATGGACAGGGAGTGAAAGAGAGGGGGAGGAGGGTTGTCAGAAGGAGATAGAGTGAAGGGGGCGAAGGAGAGGGCGAAACGTAGATGTGGGGAAGTAGAGGGCGGAAGGAGAGAGGGGGGAAGTAGAGAGTGGGGAAGGATAGAGGGGAGAAGGAGTGGGGGAGGTAGAGAGTGGGGAAGGTGAGAGAGGAGGAAGGAGCGAGGGGGGAAGGAGAGGGGCAAAAAAGAGGGGAGGGAAGGGGAGAGGGGAAGGAGAGAAGGGGGAAGGAGAGAAGGGGGAAGGAGAGTGGGGAGAAGGAGAGACCGGAATGAAGGGGGAAGTAAAGAGTGGGGAAGGACAGAGAGGTGGAAGGAGCAAGGGGGGAAGGAGACGGGGGCAAATGAGAAGAGGGAGAAGGGGAGAGGGGAAGGAGAGAGGGAAGGAGAGAGGGGAGAAGGAGAGAGGGAAGGAAGGATGAAGGGGAGAGGGGAGAAGGAGACGTGGGGAAGGAGAGGGGGAAGGAGAGGGGGGAAGGAGAAAGGATAAGGAATGGGGAAAGAGAGAGGGAGAAGGAAGAGGGAAGGAGAGAGGGAAGGAGAGGGGATAAGTAGAGAGTGGGGAAGGACAGAGGGGTGGAAGGAGCAAGGGGGGAAGGAGACGTGGGCAAATGAGAGGAGGGGGAAGGAGAGAGGGAGGGAAGGGGGAAGGAGAGAGGGGAGAAGGAGAGAGGGGAAGGAAGGTGGGAGGAGAGAGGGGAGAAGGAGACGGGGAAGGAGAGGGGGAGAAGGAGGGGGAGGAAGGGAGGGGGAAGGAGACAGGAGAGAGGGGAAGGAAGGGGGAAGGAGAGAGGAGAGATGGAGAGGGAGGAAGGAAGGGGGAAGGAGAGGGGGAGAAGGAGAGGGGGTAAGGAAGGGGAAAGGAGAGAGGGGAGACGGAAGAGTGGAGAACGAGAGGGAGAAGGAGAGAGGCGGAAAGAAGGAGCAAGGAAGGGGGGAGGAGTGAGGGGAGAAGGAGAGAGGGGAGAAATCAAGGGGAGGAAGGAGAGAGGGGAGAATAAGAGAGGGGAAGGAGAGGGGAAATGAGAGAGGGGAGAAAGAGGGAGGAAATGAAGGAGGGAGAAAGAGAGAGCAGAAGAAAGGGGAAAAGAGAGAGGGGAAAAGAAGAGGGGGAAAGAAGGGGGAAGGAGAGAGGGGAGAACGAAAGGGGGAGAAGGAGAGGGGGGAGAAGGAGAGGGTGAAAGGAATGGGGAGGAGAGAGGGGGAAGGATAGATGGGAGGGAAGGCAGGGGGCAGAAGAGAGGCCAAAAGGAGAGCGGGGAAGGAAGTGGGAGGAGAGAGGGCAGAAGGAGAGGGGGTAAAGAAGGGAGAAGGAGAGAGGGGGAAAGGAGAGAAGGGAGAGGGAGAGGGGGAAGAGTGGGGGAAGGAGAGAGGGGAGAAGGAGGGGTGGAAGGAAAAGGAAGGAGAGAGGGGAGAAGGAGAGGTGGGACAGAGAGGGGGGAAGGAAGGGGGAAGGAGAGGGGGTAAGGAGAGAGGGGAGAGGAGGGAGGGAAGGAAAGGGGGAAGGAGGGGGGGAAGGAAGGGGAAGGAAGGAGATGGGGAGAAGGAAGGAGATCGGGGTGAAGGAAGGAGATGTGGGAAGGAAGGAGAGGGGCGTGAAGGACGGGGGGAGGAAGGAGATGGCGGGAAGGAGAGGAGGGGAAGGAAAGGGGAAGGAAGGGGGAAGGAAGGAGAGGTGGAAGGAAGGGAGAAGGAAGGAGATGGGGGGAAGGAGGGGGAAGGAGGGGGGAAGGAATGAGGGGGGAGGAAGGAGCGGGGGGAGGAAGGAGAGGGTGGAGAGAGAGGGGGGAAGGAGGGAGTTGGGGAAGGAGAGGGGGGAAGGAAGGGGGAAGGAAGGGGGAAAGAAGGAGAGGGGGAAGGAAAGCGGAAGGAAGGAGATGGGGGAAGGAGAGGGGGGAAGGTGTGGGAAAGAAGGAGAGGGGGAAGGAAAGCGGAAGAAAGGAGATGTGGGAAGGAGAGGGGGAAGGAAGGAGATGGGGGAAGGAGAGGGGGGAAGGCAGGAGATGGGAAAGTAGAGGGGGGAAGGAGGGTGGAAGGAAGGGGGAAGGAAGCAGAGGGGGAAGAAAGGGTGAAGGAAGGAGAAGGGGGAAGGAGAGGGGGAAGGAAGGGGGAAGGAAGGTGGAAGCAGGAGATGAGATGGAGAGGATGGGGGGAGGAAGGTGGAAGGAAGGAGATGGGGAAGGAAGGGGGAAGGATGGAGATGGGGGAAGGAGAGGAGGGAAGGAAGGGGGTAGGAAGGAGATGGGGAAGGAGGGGGGAAGGAGGGGGGAAGGAAGGGGATAGGAAGGAGATGGGGGAAGGAGGGGGAAGGAGAGGGGGTAAGGAAGGAGATGGGGGAGCGAGGGGGGGAAGGAAGGGGAAGGAAGGAGTTGGGGGAAGGAGAGCAGGGGAAGGAAGGGGGAAGGAAGGAGATGGGGGAAGGAGAGCAGGGGAAGGAAGGGGGAAGGAAGGAGATGGGGGAAGGAGAGGTGGGGAAGGAAGGAGATGGGGAAGGAGAGGGCGGAAGAAGGAAGGGGGAACGAAGGAGTCGGGGGGAAGAAGGGGGGAAGGAAGGCGGAAGGAAGTAGTTGTGGGGAGGGAGAGGGGGGAAGGAAGGAGGAAGGATGGAGATGGGGGAAGGAGAGGGCAGAAGGAAGGAAGGGGGTAGGAAGGAGATGGGGAAGGAGGCGGGAAGGAAGGGAGAAGGAAAGAGATGGGGGAAGGAAGGGGGAAGGAGAGGAGGGAAGGAAGGGGGTAGGAATGAGATGGGGAAGGAGGGGGGAAGGAAGGGGATAGGAAGGAGATGAGGGAAGGAGGGGGAAGGAGAGGGGGTAAGGAAGGAGATGGGGAGCGAGGGGGGGAAGGAAGGGGAAGGAAGGAGATGGGGGAAGGAGAGCAGGGGAAGGAAGGGGGAAGGAAGGAGATGGGGGGAAGGAGAGGTGGGGAAGGAAGGAGATGGGGTAGGAAGGAGATAGGGGAAGGAAGGAGATGGGGGGAAGGAGAGGGGGAAGGAGGGGGAAGGAAGGAAATGGTGGAAGGAGATGGCGGAAGAAGGAAGGGGGAACGAAAGAGCCGGGGGGAAGGAAGGCGGAAGGAAGTAGTTGTGGGGAAGGAGAGGGGGGAAGGAAGGAGGAAAGATGGAGATGGGGGAAGGAAGGGGGAAGGATGGAGATGGGGAAGGAGGGGGGAAGGAAGGGGGGGAGGAAGGGGGTAGGAAGGAGATGGGGGAAGGAGGGGGGAAGGAGAGGGGGTAAGGAAGGAGATGGGGGAGCGAGGGGGGAAGGAAGGAGATGGGGAAGGAGAGTGGGGGAAGGAAGGGGGGAAGGAAGGAGATGGGGTAGGAAGGAGATAGGGGAAGGAGGGGGGAAGGACAGGGAGTAAGGAAGGAGATGGGGGAGCGAGGGGGGAAGGAAGGAGATGGGGAAGGAGAGGGGAAAGGAAGGGGGAAGGAAGGAGATAGGGGGAAGGAGAGGGGGGAAGGAAGGAGGAAGGAAGGAGATGGGGGGAAGGAGAGTGGGGAAGGAAGGAGATGGGGGAAGGAAGGAGGAAGGAAGGAGTTAGGGTGGAAGGAGAGGGGGGAAGGAAGGGGGAAGGAAGGAGATGCGGGAAGGAGGGGGGAAGGAGGGGGAAGGAAGGAGATGGGGGAAGGAGGGGGGAAGGAGGGGCAAAGAAAGGAGATGGGGGAAGGAAGGAGATGGGGGAAGGAAGGAGATGGGGGAAGGAGAGGGGGGAAGGAGGGGGAGGAAGGAGATGGGGGAAGCAGAGGGGGGAAGAAGGGGGGAAGGAAGGAGATGGGGGAAGGGGAAGAAGGAGGCGGGAAGGAAGGAGAGGGCGGGGAAGGAGGGGGGTAGGAAGGAGATGGGGAATGGAGAGGGGGGAAGGAGGGGGAAGGAGGTAAATGGGGGAAGGAGAGGGGGGAAGAAGGGGGGGATGAGATGGGGGTAAGGGGGGGGAGGAGATGGGTGCAATGAGAGGGGTGGGAAGGAGATGGGGGAAGGAAGGAGATGGGGGAAGGGGGAGAAGGAGGCGGGAAGGAAGGAGAGGGCGGGGAAGGAGGGGGGAAGGAAGGAGATGGGGAATGGAGAGGGGGGAAGGAGGGGGGAAGGAACGAGATGGGGAGAAGGAGAGGGGGGAAGGAGGGGGAAGAAAGGAGATGGGGGAAGGAGAGGGGGGAAGGAGGGGGAAGGAGGTAAATGGGGGAAGGAGAGGGGGGAAGAAGGGGGGAATGAGATGGGGGTAAGGGGGGGAGGAGATGGGTGCAATGAGAGGGGTGGGAAGGAGATGGGGGAAGGAAGGAGATGGGGAAAGAAGAGGTGGGGAAGGAGAGGGGGGGAAGGAAGGGGCAAGGAAGGAGATGGGGGAAGGAGAGGGGGATGAAGGAGATAGAGGGGAAGGAGAGGGGAGACGGAAGGAGAGGGGGGAAGGAAGGAGATGGGGGAAGTTGGGGGGAAGGAAGGAGATGTGGGAAGGAAGTGGGGGAAGGAGGGGGGAATGAGATGGGGGTAAGGGGGGAGGAGATGGGGGCAAGGAGAGGGGTGGGAAGGAGGGGGGAATGAGATGGGGGTAAGGGGGGAGGAGATGGGGGCAAGGAGAGGGGTGGGGAGGAAATGGGGAAGGAAGGAAATGGGGGAAGAAGAGGTGGGGAAGGAGAGGGGGGACAGAAGGGGCAAGGAAGGAGATGGGGGTAAGGAGAGAGGGATCAAGGAGATGGGGGGGTAGGAGAGGGGAGACGGAAGGAGAAAGGGGAAGGAAGGAGATGGGGGGGAAGGAGAGGTGTTGAAGGAGATAGGGGGGGAGGACAGGGGGGTAAGGAAGGGGGAAGTAGATGGGGGTAAGGAGAGGGGTAAGGAACGGGGAAGGAGATGGGGGAAAGAAGGGGGAAGGAGATGGGGGGGAGGAGAGGGGGAAGGAAGGGGGAAAGAGATGGGGAAGGAGAGGGGGGAAGGAAGGGGGAAGGAGATAGGGCGGAAGGTGGGGGGGGGGAAGGAGGGGGGAGGAAAGGGGAGGACGGAGGGGGGAGAAGGAGAGGGGGGAAGGAGTGGGGTGAAGGAGATGGGGGGAAGGAGTTGGGGATAGAGAGGGGTGGGAAGGAGATAGTGGCGAAGGAGAGGGGGTTGAAGGAGAGGGGGGCGAAGGATAGGGGGCAAAGGAGAGTGGGAAGGAGATGGGGAAGGAGTGGGGGGAAGGAAGAGGGAAGGAGATGGGGGGGAAGGAGAGGGGGGAAGGAGAGGGGGAAGGGGGAAGGAAAAGGGGGGAAGGAGATAGGAGGGAAGGAGAGGGGGTGAAGGAGGGGGGAAGGAGATGGGGGAATGAGAGGGGGAAGGAGGGAGAGATGGAGAGGGGGGAAGAGGGGGGTGAAGGAGAGGGGGAATGAGAGGGGGGAACGAGATAGGAGGGAAGGAGAGGGGGAAAGGAGGGGGGAAGGAGAGAGGGGGAAGGAGATAGCGGGGAAGGAGAGGGGTGTGAAGGATGGGGAAAGGAGATAGAGGGGGAAAGAGAGGGGGAAGGAAGGGGGAAGGAGTGGGGGAAGGAGAGGAGGGGAAGGAGATGGGGGAAGGAGGGGGGAATGAGATGGGGGAAGGGGGGGTAAGGAAGGGGGAAGGAGATGGGGAAGGAGAGGAGGGAAGGAAGGGGGAAGGAGAGGGGGAAGGAGGGTGGAAGGAGGGGGGGAAGGAGATGGGGGGGAAGGAGAGGGGGTGAAGGAGAGGGGGGAAGGAGAGGGTGGGGAAGGAAGGAGGGGGAGGAAGGAGAGGGGGGAAGGAGATGGGGGAAGGAAGGGGGAAGGAGAGGGGGGAAGGAGGGGGGAAGGAGAGGGGGGAAGGAGATGGGGGAATGAGGGTGGAAGGAGGGGGGGAAGGAGGGGGGGAAGGAGAGGGGAGAAGGAGATGGGGGAAGGAGAGGGGGCGAAGGAAGGGGGGAAGAAAGGGGGAAGGAAATGGGGGAAGGGGACGGGGGGTAAAGGAGAGGTGGGGAAGGAAGGGGGTGGCATGGATAGGGGTGGAAGTAGAGGGTGGGAAAGGAAGGAGGGGGGAGGAGAGGGGGGAAGGAGAGGGGAGAAGGAGAGGGGGGAAGGAGGGGGGAGGAAGGAGATGGGGAAGGAGGGGGAGGAAGGGTGGGAAGGAAGGGGAAGAAGGCGGAGGAAGGGGTGTGAAGGAAGGGGGAGGAGTGGGGGAAGGGTGGAAGTAGATGGTGGGGAAGGAAGGAGGGGGAGGAGAGGGGGGAAGGAGAGGGGGATAAAGGGGGAGGGAAGGAGAGGGTGGGAAGGAAGGGGGAAGGAGGAGGTGGTGAAGCAGATGGGGAGGAAGGAGAGGGTGGGAAGGAGATAGGGGAAGGAGAGGGGGGAGGGAAGGGGAAGGAGATGGGGGGAAGGAGAGGGGAGGGAAGGAGATGATGAAGGAGAGGGGGGTGGAAGGAAGGGGGAAGGAGAGGGGGAGAAGGAGGGGGAAGGAGCTACGGGGGAAGGAGAGGGGGATGAAGGAGATAGGGGGGAAGGACAGGGGGGTAAGGAAGGGGGAAGAAGATGGGGGTAAGTAGAGGGGGGAAGGAATGGGGAAGGAGATCCCAGGAAGGGGGAAGGAGATGGGGGGAAGGAGATGGGGGAAGGAAAGGGGGTGGAAGGAGAAGGGAAGGAGATGGGGGGAGGAGGAGGGGGGAAGGAGAGAGGGTGGAAGGAGAGGGGGGATGGGAAGGGGGAAGGAGATGGGGGAAGGAGGGGGGAGGGAAGGAGATGGGGGAAGGGGAGGTGTTGAAGGAGATCGGGGGAAGGACAGGGGGTAAGGAGTGGGGAAGGAGATGGGGTTAAGGAGAGGGGGGAAGGAACGGGGAAGGAGATGGGGGAAGGAAGGGGGAAGGAGATGGGGGAAGGAGAGGGGGGAAGGAAGGGAGAAGGAAGGGAGAAGGAGATAGGGTGGAAGGTGAGGGGGAAGAGAGGGGGGCAGGAGAGGGGGGACGGAGGGGGGGAGAAGGAGAGGGGAGAAGGAGAGGGGTGAAGGAGGTGGGGGAAGGAGCGGGGGGATAGAGAGGGGTGGGAAGGAGATAGTGGCGAAGGAAAGGGGGTTGAAGGAGAGGGAGTCGAAGGAGAAGGGGGCAAAGTATAGGGGGCGAAGGACAGTGGGAAGGAGATGGGGAAGGAGTGGGGGGAAGGAAGAGGGAAGGAGATGGGGAAGGGGGGAAGGAGAGGGGGGGAAGGAGAGGGGGGAAGGGGGAAGAAAAAGGGGGGAAGGAGATAGGAGGGAAGGAGAGGGGGTGAAGGAGGGGGGAAGGAGATGGGGGAATGAGAGGGGGAAGGATGGGAGATGGAGAGGGGGGAAGAGGGGGGTGAAGGAAAGGGGGGAAGGAGAAGGGGAACGAGATAGGAGGGAAGGAGAGGGGGTGAAGGATGGGGAAAGGAGATAGAGGGGGAAAGAGGGGGTAAGGAGAGGAGGGGAAGGAGATGGGGGTAAGGAGGGGGGAAGGAGATGGGGGAAGGAGGGGGATAAGGAAGGGGGAAGAAGATGGGGGCAAGGAGAGGGGGATAGAGAGGGGTGGGAAGGAGATAGTGACGAAGGAAAGGGGGTTGAAGGAGAGGGGGTCGAAGGAGAAGGGGGCAAAGTATAGGGGGCGAAGGACAGTGGGAAGGAGATGGGGAAGGAGTGGGGGGAAGGAAGAGGGAAGGAGATGGGGGGAAGGAGAGGGGGGAAGGAGAGGGGGAAGGGGGAAGAAAAAGGGGGGAAGGAGATAGGAGGGAAGGAGAGGGGGTGAAGGAGGGGGGGAAGGAGATGGGGGAATGAGAGGGGGAAGGATGGGAGATGGAGAGGGAGGAAGAGGGGGGTGAAGGAAAGGGGGGAAGGAGAAGGGGAACGAGATAGGAGGGAAGGAGAGGGGGGAAGGAGAGAGGGGGGAAGGAGATAGGGGGAAGGAGAGAGGGTGAAGGATGGGGAAAGGAGATAGAGGGGGAAAGAGGGGGTAAGGAGAGGAGGGGAAGGAGATGGGGGGAAGGAGGGGGGAAGGAGATGGGGGAAGGAGGGGGATAAGGAAGGGGGAAGGAGATGGGGGCAAGGAGAGGGGGGAAAGAAGAGGGGGGAAGAAGAGGGGGGGAAGGAGATGGGGCTGAAGGAGGGGGTGGAAGGAGATAGGGGGAAGGAGGGGGGTGGAAAGAAGGGTGGAAGGAGATGGGGGAAGGAGAGTGGGGAATGAAGGGGGAAGGAGATGGGGAAGGAGAGGGGGAAGGAAGTGGCAAGGAGATGGGGTAAGGAGGGGGGAAGAAAGGGGGAAGGGGGGGAAGAAGAGGGCGGAAGGGGGGAAGGAGAGGGGGACGGAGATAGGAGGGAAGGAGGGGGGCAAGGAAGGGGGAAGGAGATAGGGGGAAGGAGAGGGGGGAAGGAGGGGGGAATGGGGAAGGAGAGGGGGAAGGAGATTGGGGGAAGGATAGGGGTGAAGGAGAGGGGGGGAAGGAGATAGGGGCGAAGGAGAGGGGGGTGAAGGAGAGGCAGGTGAAGGAGGAAAGGGGCGAAGGATAGGGCAGCGAAGGTGAGGGGGGAAGGAGAGGGGGCGAAGGAGGGGGGGAAAGGTGATGGGGGAAGGAAGGTGGAAGGATATGGGGAACGTGGGGGACAGAGAGGGGGGTAAAGGAGAGGTGGGGAAGGAGAGGGTGGGGAAGGAAGGAGGGGGAGAAGAGGGGGGAAGGAGAGGGAGGAGAAGGAAATAGGGGCGATGGAGAGGGGGCGAAGGAGAGGGGGGTGGAGAAAGGGGGTGAAGGATAGGGCGGCGAAGGTGAGGGGGGAAGGAGAGGGGGTGAGGGAGAGGGGGGAAAGGTGATGGGGAAGGAAGAGGGGGGAAGAAAGGGGGAAGGAGATGGAGGAAGGGGGGGGTCAGAGAGGCGGTAAAGGAGAGGGTGGGGAAGGAAGGAGGGGGGGAGGAGAGGGGTGGAAGGAGAGGGGGGAAGGAGATTGGAGTAAGGAGGGGGGAAGGAAGGGGGCAGGAGATGGGGGAAGGAGGGGGGAAGGAGAGGGGGGGAAGGAGATGGGGGAAGGAGATGGGGGAAGGAAATGGGGGGTGAAGGAAGGGGGAAGGAGATAGGGGGAAGGAGAGGGGAAGGAGAGGGGGGAAGGAGATGGGGAGAAGGAGATCGGAGGGTGAAGGAAGGGGGAAGCAGATAGGAGGAAGGAGAGGGGGGAAGGAAGCGGGAAGGAGATGGGGAAACGAGAGAGGGGGAAGGAAGGGGGAAGGACATACGCAGGAGGGGAGGAGAAGGAGATAGGAAGGAAGGAGAGGGGGTGAAAGAAGGGGGAAGGAGATGGGGGGAATGAGATGGGGGAAGGAGATGGGGCAAAGGAAGGAGGGGGAAGGAGGGGGAGGAGATGGGGAAGGAGGGGAGTAGGGAGGGGGGAAGGAGGGGGGAGGAAGGAGATGGGGAAGGAGGGGGGAGGAAGGTTGGGAAGAAAGGGGGAAGGAAGGCGGGTGGGAAGGGGGGGAAGGAAGGGAGAAGGAGATATGGGGGAAGGAGAGGGGGGAAGGAGATGGGGCTGAAGGAGGGGGTGGAAGGAGATAGGGGGAAGGGCGGGGTGGAAGGAGGGGGGATGGAGAGGGGGGAAGGAGAGGGAGGAAGAAGGGGGGAAGGAGAGGGGGGGAAGTTGATGGGGGAAGGAGATGGGGCTGAAGGAAGGGGGAAGGAGATAGGGGAGAATGAATGGGTGAAGGAGATGGGGGAAGGAGGGGGGAAGGAGAGGGGGAAGGAGATTGGAGAAAGGAGGGGGGAAGGAAGGGGGCAGGAGATAGGTGGGAGGGGAGGGGGAAGGAGATAGGGGAAGGAGAGGGGGAAGGTAGGGGGAAAGAGATGGGGGTAAGGAGAGGGGGGAAGGAAGGAAGGAGGGTAGGAAGGAAGGGGGAAGGAGATAGGGGGAATGAGATGGGGGATGGAGATGGGGAGAACGAGAGGGGGAGGGAAAGAGAAAGGGGGAAGGAGAGGGGGCGAAGGAGAGGGGGGATAAAGGGGGAGGGCAGGAGAGGGGTGGGAAGGAAGGGGGATGGAGGAGGTGGTGAAGCAGATGGGGGGAAGGAGAGGGTGGGAAGGAGATAGGGGGAAGGAGAGGGGGGAAGGAAGGGGAAGGAGATGGGGGAAGGGGATGGGGGAAGGAGAGGGGGGTAAGGAGATGGAGGGAAAGAGAGGGGAGGGAAGGAGATGGGGGAAGGGAGAGGGGGTGGAAGAAAGGGGGAAGGAGAGGGGAGAAGGAGATGGGGGGAAGGAGATGGGGGAAGGAAGGGGGAAGGAGATAGGTGGGAAGGAGAAGTGGGGAAGGAAGGGGGTGGGAAGGAGATGGGTGGAAGGAGAGGTTGGGGAAGGAAGGGGGAAGGAGATGAGGGGAGGAGATGAGGGAAGGAAGGAGGAGGGAAGGAGAGAGGGAGGAGATGGGGGAAGGAGGGGGGAGGAAGGGTGGGAAGGAAGGGGAAAGGAAGGCGATGGGAGGGGGGAAGGAAGGGGGAAGGAGATATGGGGGAAGGAGTGGGGGGGAAGGAATAAGAAGGAGATGGGGAAGGAGAGGGGGGGTAAGGAAGGGGGAAGGAGATGGGGGAAGGAAGGGGGAAGGAGATGGAGGGAGGAGAGGGGGTAAGGAAGGGGGAAAGAGATGGGGGAAGGAGAGGGGGGAAGGAAGGGTGAAGGAGATAGGGCGGAAGGTGAGGGAGGGGAGGAGAGGGGGCAGGAGAGGGGGGATAGAGGGGGGAGAAGGAGAGGGGAGAAGGAGAGGGATGAAGGATATGGGGGAAGGTGCGGGGGATAGAGAGAGGTGGGAAGGAGATAGTGGCGAAGGAGAGGGGGTTGAAGGAGAGGGGGTCGAACGAGAAGGGGGCGAAGGAGAGTGGGAAGGAGATGGGGGAAGGAGTGGGGGGAAGGAAGAGGGAAGGAGATGGGGGAAGGAGAGGGGTAAGGAGAGGGGGAAGGGGGAAGGAAAAGGGGGAAGGAGATAGGAGGGAAGGACAGGGGGTGAAGGAGGGGGAAGGAGATGGGAGGAATGAGAGGGGGGAAGGAGGGGAGATGGAGATTGGGAAGAGGGGGGTGAAGGAAAGGGGGGAAGGAGAGGGGGAACGAGATAGTAGGGAAGGAGGGGGGAAGGAGGGGGGAAGGAGAGAGGGGGGAAGGAGATGGGGGGAAGGAGATTGGGGGTGAAGGAAGGGGGAAGGAGATGGGGGAAGGAGAGGGGGAAGATAGGGGGAAGGAGGGGGGAAGGAGAGGAGGGGAAGGAGATGGGGGAAGGAGGGGGGAAGGAGATGGGGAAGGAGGGGGTTAAGGAAGGGGGAAGGAGATGGGGGCCAGGAGAGGGGGCAGAAGTAGAGGGGGGAAGGAGAGGGGGAAAGAGATGGGGCTGAAGAATGGGGTGGAAGGAGATAGGTGGGAAGGAGGGGGTGGAACAAGGGGGGGGTGGAGAGGGGGGAAGGAAGGGGGGAAGGAGAGGGGGGAAGGAAGGGGGGAAGGAGATGGGGGAATGAGAGTGGGGAAGGAAGGGGGAAGGAGATGGGGGGAAGGAGGGGAGGAAGAAAGGGGAAGGGGGAAGAAGAGGGGGGAAGGGGGGAAGGAGAGGGAGGGATGGAGATAGGAAGAAAGGAGATGGGGAAGGAGAGGGGGAAGGAGATTGGGGGAAGGATAGGGCTGAAGGAGAGGGGGGGAAGGAGAGGCGGGTGAAGGAGAAACGGGTGAAGGATAGAGCGGCGAAGGTGAGGGGGGAAAGGTGATGGGGGGAAGGAAGGGGGGGGAAGAAAGAGGAAGGATATGGGGGAAGGGGGGGACAGAGAGGGGGTAAAGGAGAGGTGGGGAAGGAAGGGGGTGGGAAGGAGAGGGGTGGAAGGAGAGGGTGGGGAAGGAAGGAGGGGGCAGGAGAGGGGGGAAGGAGAGTGGGGAAGGAGAGGGGGGGAAGGAGATAGGGGCGAAGGAGAGGGGGGTGAAGGAGAAAGGGGTGAACGATAGGGCAGCGTAGGTGAAGGGGGGAAGGAGAGGGGGCGAAGGAGAGGGGGGAAAGGTGATGGGGGAAGGAAGGGGTAAAGAAAGGGGGAAGGAGATGGGGGAAGGAGAGGGGAGAAGGAGAGGGGGTGAAGGAGAGGAGGGAAGGAGGGGGGAAGGAGAGGGGGGTAGGAAAGGGGGGAAGGAGATGTGGGAAGGAGATGGGGGAAGGAGAGTGGGGGTGAAGGAGAGAGGGGGTAATGAGATACGGGGGAAGGAGACGGGGTTTAGGAAGGGTCAAGGAGATAGTGGGGAAGGAGAGAGGGTGAAAGGAAGAGGGAAGGAGGAGGGGAAGGAGAGGGGAGGGAAGGAGATTGGAGGGAAGGAGAGGGGGGAAGGAGATGGGGGAAGGAAAGGGGGAAGGAGATGAGGGGGAAGGGGGGAAGGAGAGTGGGGTAAGGAGAGGGGGGAAGGAGAGGGTGGGAAGGTGGGGTGGAAGGAGATATGGGGAAGGAGAGGGGGCAAGAAGATTGGGGGAAGGAGAGTGGAGGGGAAGAAGGGGGAAGGAGATAGTGGGGAAGGAGAGGGGGAAGGAAGGGGGCAGGAGATAGGGGCGAAGGAGATGTGGGGGAAGGAAGGGGAAAGGAGATGGGGGGAAGAGATGGGGGAAGGAGAGAGGGGAAGGAGATAGCGGTGAAGGAGGGGGGGAAGGAATGGGGAAGGAGATGGGGGGAAGAATGGGTGGGAAGGAGATGGGGGGAAGGAGAGGAGGGGGAAGGAGAGAGGGGGGAAGGATAAGGGGAAGGAAGGGGTAAGGAAGGAGATGGGGGAAAGAGGGGGGAAAGAAGGGGAAGGAAGGAGATGGGGGAAGTAGAGGGGTGGGAAGTAAGGGGGAAGGAAGGGGATGGGGGAGGAAGGGGGAAGTGGATGGGGGAGGGGGCGAAGGAAGGGGAAAGGAGATGGGGTAAGGAGTGGGGGGAAAAGGAAGGGGGAGGCAGAGGGGCGAAGGAGAGGGGAGGAAGGGGGGGGAAGGAGAGGGTGGGGAAGGAGAGGTGCAAGGAAGGGGGAAGGATAGGGGGGAAAAGAAAGAGGCAAGGAGATGGGGGGAAGGAGAGGGGAGGAGAAGAGGGGGAAGGAGATGGGGAATGAGATGAGGAGAAAGGTGAGTGTGGGGAAGTAGTGGGGGGAAGGAGTAGGGGGTAAGGAGGGGTGGAAGGAAGGGGGAAGGAGATGGGGGAAGTAGATGGGGGAAGGGGATGGTGGAGAATGAGAGGTGGGGAAGGAGACAGGTGGGAAGGAGACGGGGGAAGGAAGGGGGAAGAAGATAGGGGGGAAGGAGAGGGGAAGGAAGGGGAAGGAAATAGGGGTGAAGGAGAGGTGGGGGAAGGAAGGGGAAGGAGATAGGGGCCAAGGAGAGGTGGGGGAAGGAAGGGGGAAGGAGATGTGGGAAGAAGGTGGGGGGAAGGAAGGGGGAAGGGGATAGGGGAGGGGCGCGAAGGAATGGGGAAGGAGATAGGCGGGAAGTAGAGGGGGGGAAGAAGATAGGGGGAAGTAGAGGGGGGAAGGAAGCGGGAAGGAGATAAGGGGAAGGAGAGTGGGGAAGGAGAGGGGAAGGAGAGGGGGGAAGGGGGGAAGGAGATGAGCGGAAGGAGAAGGAGGAAGGAGAGGGGGTGGAAGGAAGGGGGAAGGAGATGTGGGGAAGGAGAGGGGAAGGAAGGGGGAAGGAAATAGGGGTGAAGGAGAGGTGGGGGAAGGAAGGGGGAAGGAGATAGGGGCCAAGGAGAGGTGGGGGAAGGAAGGGGGAAGGAGATGGGGGGAAGGAGGGGTGGAAGGAAGGGGGAAGGAGAGGTGGGAAGGAGATAGGGGGAAGGAGAGGGGGGAAGGAAGGGGAGGAGATAGGCGGGAAGGTGGGGAAGGAGAGGGGGTGGAAGGAAGGGGGAAGGAGAAGGGGGAAGGAAGCGGGAAGGAGTTGGGGGAAGGAGAGGGGGAAGGAGATTGGGGGAAGGAGGGGGCGGAAAGGAGATGGGGAAGGAGGGGGTGGAAGGAAGGGGGAAGGAGGGGTGAAGGAGAGGCGGGAAGGAGATGGGGGAAGGAGAGGGGGAGGTTGATGGGGGAAGGAGATGGGGAGAAGAAGAGGTGGGAAAGAGATAGGGGTAAGGAGAGGGGGAAGAGAGAGGGTGAAGGATGGGGGAAGGAGATAGGGGAAAGGGAGGAAGGAAGGGGGAAGGAGATGGAGGGAAGGAGAGGGAAGGGAAGGAAGGGGGAAAGAAATAGGGGAAAGGGGGAAGGAAGGGGGAAGGAGATGGAGGGAAGGAGAGGGAAGGGAAGGAAGGGGAAGGAGATGGGGGTAAGGAGAGGGAAGAAAGAGAGAGGGGGAAGGAAGGGGAAGGAGACAGGGGGAAAGGGGGGGAAGGAAGGGGGAAGGAGATAGGGGAGAAGGAGAGGGGGAGAAGGAAGGGGGAAAGAGGTAGGGGTGAAGGAGAGGTGAGGGAAGGAAGGGGGAAGGAGATGGGGGAAGGAGAGGGAGTGGAAGGAGAGGGGCGAAGGAGATGGGGGAGGTAGATGGGGGGGAAGGAGATGGTAGTGAAGGAGAGGGGGAAGGAGATAGGGGTGAAGGAGGGGAGAAAGGAAGCAGGAAGGAGATGGGGGAAGGAGAGGGTGGAAAGAGAGGGGGTGGAAGGAGATGGCGGAAGAAGACGGGGGAAGGGGAGGGTAGGGAAGGAGAGGAGAGGGAAGGAGAGAGGGGGGATGGATGGGTGGGGAAGGAAGGGAATGGGTGAAGGAAGGGGGAAGGAGATGCTGGGAAGGAGAGGGGGAACGAAGGGGGAAGGGGATAGGCGGGAGGGGAGGGGAAGGAGATGGGGGAAGGAGAGGGGTGAAGGACGGGGGAAGGAGATAGGAGTAAGGAGAAGGGGGAAGGAAGCAAGGAAGGAGAGGGGGGAAGGAAGGGGGAAGGAGATGGGGGAAAGTAAGTGGGAAGGAGATGGGGGAAGGAGAGGGTGGGGAAGGAGAGGGGGGAAGGAGATAGGGGGGAAGGAGGGGGGGAAGGCGAGGAAGGGGAATGAGAGAGGAGAAAGGAGAGGGGGAAGGAGAGGGGACGGAAGAGATGGGGGGAAGGAGAGGTGACGGAAGGGGATGGGGAAGGAGAGGGGGAAGGAAGGAGATGGGGGAAGGGAGGGGAAGGAAGGAAGGGGATGGGGAAGGAGAGGGGTGGAAAGGAAGTGGAAGAAAAGGGTAGGAGATAAGGGGAAGGAGAGGGGGTGGGAAGGAGTTAGGTGGGAAGGAGAGGTGGGGGAAGGTAGGTGAAGGAGATGGTGGGAAGGAGAGGAGGGAAGGAAGGGGGAAGTAGAGGGGGAAGGAAGGGAAGGAGATGGGGGAAGGAGAGGGGGGAAGGAGAGGGGGGAAGGAGAGGGGGGAGGAAGTGGGAAGGAGATAGGGGAGAAGGAGAGGTGGGGGAAGGTAGGGGTAAGGAGATCGGGGGAAGGAGGGGGGAAGGTAGGGGGAAGGAGATGGGGGATGGAGGGGGGAGAAGGAGGGGGGAAGGATATAGGCGGGAAGGGGGGGAAGGAGATGGGGGTAAGGAGGGGAGAAGGATGGAAGGAGAGGGGGGAAGGAAGGGGGAAGGAGATGGGGGAAGGAGATAGGGGTGAACGAGAGGGGGAGGGAAGGAGATGGGTTAAGGAGAGGGGGGAAGGAGAGTGGGGTGAAGGAGAGGGAGGAAGGAGAGGGTGGGAAGGAAGTGGGATGGAGAGGGGGGAAGGAGATAGGAGGGACGGAGAGGGGGGAAGGAAGGGGGAAGGAGATGTGGGAGGAGAGGGGGGAAGGAGATGGGGTAAGGAGAGGGGAGGGAAGGAAGGGGGAAGGAGAGGGGGGAAATAGATACGGGGGAAGGAGAGGGGGAAGGAGATAGGGGGAAGGGGAGGGGGAAGCAGAGAGGGGGGAATGGTTGGGAAGGAAGGGGAAAGGAGATAAGGTGGAAAGGGGGGAGGAAGGGGGAGAAAGTGGGAAGTTGATGGTGGAGGAGAGGGGGAGGAGATAGGTGCGAATGAGAGGTGGGGGAAGGAAGGTAGAAGGAGATAGGGGTGAAGGAGGGGGGGGAAGGAAGGGGGAAGGAGAGGGTGGGGAAGGAGAGGGTGGGGAAGGAGAGGGGGGAAGGAAAGGGGGGAAAGGAGAGAGGGGGAAATGGGGAGGAACACATGGGAAAGGAGATAAGGGGGAAAGGGGGGTAGGAAGGGGGGAGAAAATGGGAAGGAGATGGTGGACGAGTGGGGGGTAGGAAGGGGGAAGGAAATAGGTGCGAAGGATAGGTGGGGGAAGGAAGGGAGAAGGAGATAGGGGGAAGGAGAGTGAGGGAAGGAAGGGGGAAGGAGATAGGGGCGAAGGAGAGGTGGGGGAAGGAAGGGGGAAGGAGATAGGGTGGAAGGAGAGGGGGGAAGGAAGGGGGAAGGACATAGGCGAAAGGAGAGGGGGAAGTCGATGGGGGAAGGAGAGGGGGCGCGGAGAGGGGCGTGAAGGAGAGGGGGTAAGGATAGGGTGGGAAGGAAGGGAAAAGGAGATAGGTGGGAATGAGAGGGTGGAAGGAGATAGGGGGAAGGAGACGGGGGAAGAGAGGGGGGAAGGAAGGCGGGAAAGGAGATCAGGGGAAGGAGAGGAGGCCAAGGAGATGGGGGATGGAGGGGGGGAAGGAAGGGTGAAGGAGAGGGGCGATGGAGATGGGGGGAAAGTAGAGGGGGGAAGGAGATGGGGGAGGAGAGGGGGTAGAAGGAAGGGGAAAGGAGGGGGGGAAGGAGATAGGGGGAAATAGAGGGGGAAGGAAAGGGGGGAAGGATATAGGTGGACGGAGAGGTGGGGAAGGGGAGGGGGGAAGGAAGGGTGAAGGATGAAGGAGAGGGGCAAAGGAGATAGGGGGAAAGGAGAGGGGGAAGGAGATGGGGGAAGGAGAGGGGGTAGATGGAATAGTGAAGGAGAGGGGGGAGGAGAGGTGGGAAGGAGATAGGGGGTAAGGACAGGGGGGAAAGAAGGGTGAAGGAGATAGTGGGAAGGAGGTATGGGGAAGGAAGGGGGAGGAGATGGGGAAGGGGGGAAGGAAGGGGAACAGAGATAGGCGGGAAGGAGAGGGGGGAAGAAGGGGGAAGGAAATGGGGAGAAGTGGGGAAGGAAGGGGGCAGGAGATAGGTGGAAGAGGGGGAAGGAGAGGGGGGAAGGAAGCGGGACGGAGAAAGGGGGATGCAGAGGGGGAAGGAGGAGGGAAGAAGATAGGCAGGAAGAGGGGGAACGAGACGGGGGTAAGCGGGGGGAAGGTTGGAAGGAGGGGGGAAAGGAAGGAGATTGGGGAAGTTGTTGGGGGGATGGAGATAGGGGTGAACGAGAGGGCGAGGGAAGGAGATGGGGGGAAGGAGAGGGGGGAAGGAGAGTGGGGTGAAGGAGAGGGGGGAAGGAGAGGGTGGGAAGGAGAGGGGGGGAAGGAGATGGGGGAAGGACACGGGGTGAATGAAGGGGGAAGGAGATGGGGGAAAGGAAGGGGGAAGGAGATGGGGAAGGAGAGGGGGTGGAAGGAGAGGGGGGGAAGGAGATGGGGGGCAGGAGGGGGGAAGGCGAGGAGGTGGAAGGAGAGAGTGGGAACGAGAGGGGGAAGGAGAGGAGGGGGAAGGAGAGAGGGGGGAAGGATGGGTGGGGAAGGAAGGGGATGGGTGAAGGAAGGGGGAAGGAGATGGGTGGAAGGAGAGGGGGGAACGAAGGGGAAAGGGGATAGGCGGGAGAGGAGGGGAAGGAGATAGGGGGAAGGAGAGGGGTGAAGGACAGGGGAAGGAGATCGGGGGTAAGGAGAAGGGGGGAAGGAAGGGGGAAGGAGATGGGGGAAAGGAAGGGGGAAGGAGATGTGGGAAGGAGAGGGGGTGGAAGGAGAGGGTGGGAAGGAGAGAGGGGGAAGGAGGGGGGGGAGAGGGGACAGAAGAGATGGGGGGAAGGAGAGGTGACGGAAGGGGATGGGGCAAGGAGAGGGGGAAGGAAGGAGATGGGGAGAAAGGGGGGCGGGACATAAGGGGGAAGGAAGGAGATGGGGGGAAGGAGAGGGGTGGAAAGGAAGTGGAAGGAAGGGGATGGGGGAAGGGGGAAGGAGATGGGGAAAGGGGGCAAAGGAAGGGTGAAGGAGATGGGGGAGGAGAGGGGGGAA
Organism: Chiloscyllium punctatum; assembly: GCF_047496795.1. Taxonomy (NCBI): domain Eukaryota; kingdom Metazoa; phylum Chordata; class Chondrichthyes; order Orectolobiformes; family Hemiscylliidae; genus Chiloscyllium; species Chiloscyllium punctatum. Next base: position 37,377,811 of record NC_092766.1, read on the forward strand.
GGAGAGGGGGAAGGAAGGAGTAGGAGATAGGGGGAAGGAGAGCGGGTGGGAAGGAGATAGGTGGGAAGGAGAGGTGGGTGAAGGTAGGGGAAGAAGATGGTGGGAAGGAGAGGGGGGAAGGAAGGGGGAAGTAGAGGGGGGAAGGAAGGGGGAAGAAGATGGGGGGAAGGAGAGGGGGGAGGAAGTGGGAAGGAGATTGGGGGGAAGGAGAGGGGGAAGGAAGGGGGAAGGAGATAGGCAGGAAGGAGGGGGGAAGGAAGGGGGAAGGAGATGGGGGATGGAGGGGGAGAAGGAACGGGGAAGGAGATAGGGGGAAGGGGGAAGGAAGGGGGAAGGAGAGGGGGAAGGAAGCGGGAAGGAGATGGGGAAGGAGAGGGGGCAAGGAGGGGGGAAGGATATAGGCGGGAAGGGGGGGAAGGAGATGGGGGTAAGGAGGGGAGAAGGATGGAAGGAGAGGTGGGAAGGAAGAGGGAAGGAGATGGGGGAAGGAGATAGGGGGAAGGAGATGGGGTGAACGAGAGGGGGAGGGAAGGAGATGGGTTAAGGGGAGGGGGGAAGGAGAGTGGGGTGAAGGAGAGGGAGGAAGGAGAGGGTGGGAAGGAAGTTGGATGGAGAGGGGGGAAGGAGATAGGAGGGACGGAGATGGGGGGAAGGAAGGGGGAAGGAGATGGGGGGAAGGAGAGGGGGGAAGGAGATGGGGTAAGGAGAGGGGAGGGAAGGAAGGGGGAAGGAGAGGGGGGAAGTAGATACGGGGTAAGGGGAGGGGGAAGGAGAGAGTGGGGAATGGTGGGGAAGGAAGGGGAAAGGAGATAAGGTGGAAAGGGGGGAGGAAGGGGGAGAAAGTGGGAAGTAAATTGTGGAAGAGAGGGGGAGGAATGGGGAAGGAGATAGGTGCGAATGAGAGGTGGGGGAAGGAAGGTAGAAGGAGATAGGGGTGAAGGAGAGGTGGGGGAAGGAAGGGGGAAGGAGAGGGTGGGGAAGGAAGCAGGAAGGAGATGGGGGAAGGAGAGGCGGAAGGAGATTGGGGGAAGGAGGGGGCGGAAAGGAAATGGGGATGGAGGGGGTGGAAGGAAGTGGGAAGGAGGGGTGAAGGAGAGGCGGGAAGGAGATGGGGGAAGGAGAGGGAAGGGAAGGAAGGGGGTAGGCGATAGGGGAGAAGGAGAGGGGGAGAAGGAAGGGGAAAGGAGGTAGGGGTGAAGGAGAGGTGAGGGAAGGAAGGGGGAAGGAGAGGGTGGGGAAGGAAGCAGGAAGGAGATGGGGGAAGGAGAGGCGGAAGGAGATTGGGGGAAGGAGGGGGCGGAAAGGAAATGGGGATGGAGGGGGTGGAAGGAAGTGGGAAGGAGGGGTGAAGGAGAGGCGGGAAGGAGATGGGGGAAGGAGAGGGAAGGGAAGGAAGGGGGTAGGCGATAGGGGAGAAGGAGAGGGGGAGAAGGAAGGGGAAAGGAGGTAGGGGTGAAGGAGAGGTGAGGGAAGGAAGGGGGAAGGAGATGGGGGAAGGAGAGGGAGTGGAAGGAGAGGGGCGAAGGAGATGGGGGAGGTAGATGGGGGGGAAGGAGATGGTAGTGAAGGAGATGGGGGAAGGAGATAGGGGTGAAGGAGGGGGGAAAGGAAGCAGGAAGGAGATGGGGGAAGGAGAGGGTGGAAGGAGAGGGCGGAAGAAGACGGGGGAAGGGGAGTGTAGGGAAGGAGAGGGTGGAAGGAGATAGGGGGAAGGAGGGGGGGTACGAAATGGTGAAGGAGATAGGGGGAAGGAGGGGTGGGAATGAGATGGGGTGAAGGAGACGAGGGAAGGAGATAGGGTCGAAGGAGAGGGGGGAAGGAGAGGAGGGGGAAGGAGAGAGAGGGGGGAAGGATGGGTGGGGAAGGAAGGGGATGGGTGAAGGAAGGGGGAAGGAGATGGGTGGAAGGAGAGGGGGGAACGAAGTGGGAAGGGGATAGGCGGGAGGGGAGGGGAAGGAGATGGGGAAAGGAGAGGGGTGAAGGATAGGGGAAGGAGATCGGGGGTAAGGAGAAGGGGGGAAGGAAGCAAGGAAGGAGGGGGGGAAGGAAGGGGGAAGGAGATGGGGGAAAGGAAGGGGGAAGGAGTTGGGGGAAGGAGAGGGGGAGGAAGGAGATGGGGGAAGGAGATAGGGGGAAAGGAGGGGAAAGGTGTGGAGGTGGAAGGAGAGAGTGGGAAGTAGAGGGGGGAAGGAGAGGGGATGGAAGAGATGGGGGGAAGGAGAGGTGACGGAAGGGGATGGGGGAAGGAGAGGGGGAAGGAAGGAGATGGGGGAAAGGGGGGCAGGACGTAATGGGGAAGGAAGGAGATGGGGGGAAGGAGAGGGGTGGAAAGGAAGTGGAAGGAAGGGGATGGGGGAAGGAGGAAGGAGATGGGGAAACGGGGCAAAGGAAGGGTGAAGGAGATGGGGAGGAGAGGGGGAAGGAAGGGGTAGAAGATAGGGGGAAGGAGAGGGGATGGGAAGGAGATAGGTGGGAAGGAGAGGTGGGGGAAGGTAGGGGAAGGAGATGGTGGGAAGGAGAGGGGGGAAGGAAGGGGGAAGTAGAGGGGGGAAGGAAGGGGGAAGGAGATGGGGAAGGAAATGGGGGAGGAAGTGGGAAGGAGATAGGGGCGAAGGAGAGGTGTGGGAAGGTAGGGGTAATAAGATGGGGGGGAAGGAGAGGGGGAAGGTAGGGGGAAGGAGATGGGGAAGGAAGCGAGAAGGAGATGGGGAAGGAGAGGGGGCAAGGAGGGGGGAAGGTTATAGGCGGGAAGGGGGAAGGAGATGGGGGTAAGGAGGGGAGAAGGATGGAAGGAGAGGGGGGAAGGAAGGGGGAAGGAGATGGGGGAAGGAGATAGGGGTGAACGAGAGGGGGAGGGAAGGAGATGGGTTAGGGAGAGGGGGGAAGGAGAGTGGGGTGAAGGAGAGAGAGGAAGGAGAGGATGGGAAGGAAGTGGGATGGAGAGAGGGGAAGGAGATAGGAGGGACAGAGAGGGGGGAAGGAAGGGGGAAGGAGATGGGGGGAAGAAGAGGGGGGAAGGAGATGGGGTAAGGAGAGGGGAGGGAAGGAAGGGGGAAGGAGAGGGGGGATGTAGATATTGGGGAAGGAGAGGTGGGAAGGAGATGGGGGAAGGGGAGGGGGAAGCAGAGAGGGGGGAATGGTGGGGAAGGAAGGGGAAAGGAGATAAGGCGGAAAGCGGGGAGGAAGGGGGAGAAAGTGGGAAGTAGATGGTGGAGGAGAGGGGGGAGGAGATAGGTGCGAAGGAGAGGGGGGAAGGAAGGGGGAAGGAGATAGTGGGGAAGGATATGTGGGTGATGGAGAGGGTGGGGAAGGGGAGGGGGAAGGAGTGGGGGGAAGGAAGGTAGGGGAAAGGAAGGGGAAGGAGATGGGTGAAGGATGGGTGGGAAGTAGATTTGGGGAAGGAGAGGGGAAAGGCGATAGGGGGAAGGAGAGAGGGGAAAGGAGAGAGGGGGAAATGGGGAGGAAAAAATGGGAAAGGAGATAAGGGGGAAAGGGGGGTACGAAGGGGGGAGAAAATGGGAAGGAGATGGTGGAGGAGTGGGGGCTAGGAAGGGGGAAGGAAATAGGTGCGAAGGATAGGTGGGGGAATGAAGGGAGAAGGAGATGGGGGGAAGGAGAGTGAGGGAAGGAAGGGGGAAGGAAATAGGTGCGAAGGATAGGTGGGGGAATGAAGGGAGAAGGAGATGGGGGGAAGGAGAGTGAGAGAAGGAAGGGGGAAGGAAATAGGTGCGAAGGATAGGTGGGGGAATGAAGGGAGAAGGAGATAGGGGGGAAGGAGAGTGAGGGAAGGAAGGGGGAAGGAGATGGGGGGACGGGGGTTGAAGGAAGGGCGAAGGAGATAAGGGGGAAGGAGAGTGAGGGAAGGAAGGGGGAAGGAGATGGGAAGGAGAGGGGGGAAGGAAGTGGGAAGGAGATAGGGGCGAAGGAGAGGTGGGGGAAGGAAGGGGGAAGGAGATAGGGTGGAAGGAGAGGGGGGAAGGAAGGGGGAAGGAGATAGGGTGGAAGGAGAGGGGGGAAGGAAGGGGGAAGGACATAGGCAAAAGGAGAGGGGGGAAGTCGATGGGGGAAGGAGAGGGGGCGCAGAGAGGGGGGTGAAGGAGAGGGGGTAAGGAGAGGGTGGGAAGGAACGGGTAAGGAGATAGGTGGGAAGGAGAGGGTGGGAAGGAGATAGGAGGAAGGAGATGGGGAAGGAGAGGGGGGAAGGAGAGGGGGGAAGGAAGGCGGGCAAGGAGATGGGGGGAAGGAGAGGAGGCCAAGGAGATGGGGGATGGAGGGGGGGGGGGAAGGAAGGGTGAAGGAGAGGGGCGATGGAGATGGGGGGAAAGTAGAGGGGGAAGGAGATGGGGAGGAGAGGGGGTAGAAGTAAGGGGGAAGGAGGGGGGGAAGGAGATGGGGTGAAGGAGAGGGGGGAAGGAGAGATGGGAAGGAGATAGGGGGGAAGGATAGGAGGAAGGAAGGGTGAAGGAGATAGTGGGGAAGGAGGTATGGGGAAGGAAGGGGGAGGAGATGGGGGAAGGGGGGAAGGAAGGGGAACAGAGATAGGCGGGAAGGAGGGGGGGAAGAAGGGGGAAGGAAATGGGGGTAAATGGGGGAAGGAAAGGGGATGGAGATAGGTGGAAGGGGGGAAGGAAGCGGGACGGAGAAAGGGGGAAGCAGAGGGGGAAGGAGGGGGGAAGAAGATGTGGGGGGAGGAGAGGATGGGCAAGGAGAGAGGTGAAGGAGATAGGGAGGAAGGAGGGGGGAAAGGAAGGGGAAGGAGATGGGGGAAGGAGTGGTGGGAAGGAGAGGGGGGAAGGAGATAGTGGGAAGGAGAGGGGGAAGGAAGGTCGGGGAAGGAAGGGGGAAGGAGATGTGGGAACGAGTGGTGGGAAGGAGATAGGGGGCAGGAGAGTGGGGAAAGGAGATGGGGGGAGGAGAAAGGGGAATGAGATGGGGGAAGGAGAGGGGGGAAGGAAGAGGGAAGGAGATGGGGGAAGGAGAGTGGGGGAAGGAAGTGGGAAGGAGATGGGGCGAAGGAGAGGTGGGGGAAGGGAGGGGGAAGGAGATAGACGGGAAGGAGAGGGGGAAGGATATAGGGGGGAAGGAGAAGGCGGGGTAGCAAGGGGGAAGGAAATGGGGCGAAGGAGAGGGGGAAGGAAGGGGGAAGGAGATGGGGGAAAGGAGAGAGGGAAGGAAGGGGGAAGGAGATGGGGGAAGGAGAGTGGGGGAAGAAGGGGAAGGAGAAGGGGGAAGGAGATGGGGTGAAGGAGAGGGTGGGAAGGAGATGGGGGAAGGATAGGGGGATGGAAGGGGGAAGGAGATGGGGTATGAGAGGGGGGAAGGGGATGGGGGAAAGAGAGGGGGGAAGGAAGGGGGAAGGAGATGGGGGAAGGAGATAGGGGGAAGGAGATAGGGAGGAACGAGAGGGGGAGAGAAGGAGATGGGGGAAGGAGAGGGGGGAAGGAGATGGTGTGAAGGAGAGGGGAGAAGGAGAGGGTTGGAAGGAAGGGGGGAAGGACAGGGGCAAGGAGATAGGGGGGAAGGAAATAGGGAGGAACGAGAGGGGGAGAGAAGGAGATGGGGGAAGGAGAGGGGGGGAAGGAGATGGTGAGAAGGAGAGGGGAGAAGGAGAGGGTTGGAAGGAAGGGGGAAGGACGGGGGGAAGGAAGGAAGGAGAGGGGGGAAGGAAGGGGGAAGGAGATGGGGGAAGGAGAGTGGGGGAAGGAGATGGGGGAAGGAATGGGGAAGGAGGGAAAGGAAGGGGAAAGGAGGGGGCGAAGGAGATGGGGGAAGAAGGGGTGAGATGGAGAGGTGGGAAGGAGATAGGGGGGAAGGAGAGGGGGGAGAGATGGGGGAAGGAAGGGGGAAGGAGATGGGGGGAAGGAGACAGGGGAAGGAAGGGGGAAGGAGATGGGTGGGAAGGAGAAGGGGGAAGGAAGGGAGAAGGAGATAGGAGGATGGGCGGGTAAGGAAGGGGGAAGGAGAGGGGGAAGGAAGCGGGAAGGACCTGGGGGGAGGAGAGGGGCAAAGAAGGGTGGAAGGAGAATGGCGGGAAGTGGGGGTGAAGGGAATGGGGGAAGGAGAGGGGGAAAGAGATGGGGGAAGGAGAGGGGGTGGAAGGAGGGGGTAAGTAGATGGGGGGAAGGAGAGGGTGGGGAAAGAGAGGGGGAAAGAAGGGTGGAAGGAGAATGCCGGGAAGGGGGGTGAAGGAAATGGGGGAAGGAGAGGGGGTAAGGAAGGGGGAAGGATGGAAGGAGAGGGGTGGAAAGAAGGGGAATGAGATGGGGGAATGAGAAGGGGAGAGAAGGAGATGGGGAAGGCGAGGGGGGGAAGGAGAGTGGGGTGAATGAGGGGGGATGGAGAGGGAAGGAAGGAGGGGGGAAGGAAGGTCGGGGAAGGAAGGGGGAAGGAGATGTGGGAACGAGTGGTGGGAAGGAGATAGGGGGCAGGAGAGTGGGGAAAGGAGATGGGGGAAGGAGAAAGGGGAATGAGATGGGGGAAGGAGAGGGGGGAAGGAAGAGGGAAGGAGATGGGGGAAGGAGAGTGGGGGAAGGAAGTGGGAAGGAGATGGGGCGAAGGAGAGGTGGGGGAAGGGAGGGGGAAGGAGATAGACGGGAAGGAGAGGGGGAAGGATATAGGGGGGAAGGAGAAGGCGGGGTAGCAAGGGGGAAGGAAATGGGGCGAACGAGAGGGGGAAGGAAGGGGGAAGGAGATGGGGGAAAGGAGAGAGGGAAGGAAGGGGGAAGGAGATGGGGGAAGGAGAGTGGGGGAAGAAGGGGGAAGGAGAGGGGGGAAGGAGATGGGGTGAAGGAGAGGGTGGGAAGGAGATGGAGGAAGGAGAGGGGGATGGAAGGGGGAAGGAGATTGGGTATGAGAGGGGGGAAGGAGATGGGGGAAAGAGAGGGGGGAAGGAAGGGGGAAGGAGATGGGGGAAGGAGATAGGGGGAAGGAGATAGGGAGGAACGAGAGGGGGAGAGAAGGAGATGGGGGAAGGAGTTGGGGGAAGGAGATGGTGTGAAGGAGAGGGGAGAAGGAGAGGGTTGGAAGGAAGGGGGGAAGGACCGGGGCAAGGAGATAGGGGGGAAGGAAATAGGGAGGAACGAGAGGGGGAGAGAAGGAGATGGGGGAAGGAGAGGGGGGGAAGGAGATGGTGAGAAGGAGAGGGGAGAAGGAGAGGGTTGGAAGGAAGGGGGAAGGACGGGGGGAAGGAAGGAAGGAGAGGGGGGAAGAAGGGGGAAGGAGATGGGGGAAGGAGAGTGGGGGAAGGAGATGGGGGATGGAATGGGGAAGGAGGGAAAGGAAGGGGAAAGGAGGGGGCGAAGGAGATGGGGGAAGAAGGGGTGAGATGGAGAGGTGGGAAGGAGATAGGGGGGAAGGAGAGGGGGGAGAGATGGGGGAAGGAAGGGGGAAGGAGATGGGGGGAAGGAGACAGGGGAAGGAAGGGGGAAGGAGATGGGTGGGAAGGAGAAGGGGGAAGGAAGGGAGAAGGAGATAGGAGGATGGGCGGGTAAGGAAGGGGGAAGGAGAGGGGGAAGGAAGCGGGAAGGACCTGGGGGGAGGAGAGGGGCAAAGAAGGGTGGAAGGAGAATGGCGGGAAGTGGGGGTGAAGGGAATGGGGGAAGGAGAGGGGGAAAGAGATGGGGGAAGGAGAGGCGGTGGAAGGAGGGGGTAAGTAGATGGGGGGAAGGAGAGGGTGGGGAAAGAGAGGGGGAAAGAAGGGTGGAAGGAGAATGCCGGGAAGGGGGGTGAAGGAAATGGGGGAAGGAGAGGGGGTAAGGAAGGGGGGAGGATGGAAGGAGGGGTGGAAAGAAGGGGAAGGAGATGGGGGAATGAGAGGGGGAGAGAAGGAGATGGGGAAGGCGGGGGGGGAAGGAGAGTGGGGTGAATGAGGGGGGATGGAGAGGGAAGGAAGGAGGGGGAAGGAGGGGGGAAGGAGATGGGGGAAGGAGAGGGGGAAGGAAGGGGTAAGGAGATGGGGGGAAGGAGAGGGGTGTGGAGGAAGGGGGAAGGAGAGCGGAGGAAGGAGATAGGGGGAACGAGAGGTGGGAAGGAGATAGGACGGAAGGAGAGGGGGGAAGGGGGGGAAGGAGATAGGCGGGAAGGGGGGGGAAGGAGAGGGGGTGAAGGAAGGGGGAAGGAGATAGGGGGTGAGTAGGGGGGCAAGGATGGAAAGAGACGGGGGATGGAAGGGGGAAGGAGATGGGGTGAAGGAGGTAGGGGAAGGAGATGGGGAAGGAGATGGGGGAATGAGAGGGGGAGAGAAGGAGATGGGGGAAGGAGGGCGGGGAAGGAGAGTGGGGTGAAGGAGGGGGGGAAGGAGAGGGAAGGAAGGAAGGGGGCAGGAGATAGTGGCGAAGGAGAGGTGGGGGAAGGAAGGGGGTAGGCGGTAGTGGGGAAGGAGAGGGTGGGGTAGGAGAGGGGGGAAGAAGATAGGGGGAAGGAGAGGGTGGGGAAGGAGAGGGGGGAAGGAGATAGGGAGAAGGAGGGGTGGGAAGGAAGGGGGAAAGAGATGGGGAAAGGAAAGGGGGTGGAAGGAGGGGCGAAGTAGATGGGGGGAAGGAGAGGGTGGGGAAAGAGAGGGGGGGTAGGAGATGGGGGTAATGAGGGGTGGGGAAGGGAGATAGGGTGGAAGGAGGGGGGGAAGGAAGGTGGGGGAAGGAAGGAGATGGGTGGGAAGGAGAGGTGTTTGAAGGAAGGGGATTGGGGACATAGAACATAGAACATAGAACATTACAGCACAGAACAGGCCCTTCGGCCCACGATGTTGTGCCGAACTTCTATCCTAGATTAAGCACCCATCCATGTACCTATCCAAATGCCGCTTAAAGGTCGCCAATGATTCTGACTCTACCACTCCCACGGGCAGCGCATTCCATGCCCCCACCACTCTCTGGGTAAAGAACCCACCCCTGGCATCTCCCCGAAACCTTCCACCCTTCACCTTAAATTTATGTCCCCGGGGAAAAAGTTTCTGACTGTCTACTCTATCTATTCCTCTGATCATCTTATAAACCTCTATCAAGTCACCCCTCATCCTTCACCGTTCCAACGAGAAAAGGCCGAGAACTCTCAACCTATCCTCGTATGACCTATTCTCCATTCCAGGCAACATCCTGGTAAATCTCCTCTGCACCCTCTCCAAAGCTTCCACATCCTTCCTAAAGTGAGGCGACCAGAACTACACACAGTACTCCAACTGTGGCCTAACCAAAGTCCTGTACAGCTGCAACATCACTTCACGACTCTTGAATTCAATCCCTCTGCTAATGAACGATAATACTCCATAGGCCTTCTTACAAACTCTATCCACCTGAGTGGCAACCTTCAAAGATCTATGTACATAGACCCCAAGATCCCTCTGTTCCTCCACCTGACCAAGAACCCTACCATTAACCCTGTATTCCGCATTCTTATTTGTTCTTCCAAAATGGACAACCTCACCCATCTCTCCCCACTCTCCTTCCCGTCTATCTCCTTCCCACCTCTCCATTCCATCCCTCCTTCCCCCCATCTCCTTCGCCCCCTTCTTTGCCCTTCCTTTCCCTCCTCCACATTCCTTCCCCCCCTCTCCTTCCCCCATCTCCTTGGAGAGGGTTGGAAGGAAGGGGGAAGGACAGGGGGGAAGGAGATATGGAGGAAGGAGATGGGGGAAGGAGAGGGGTGGGAAGGAAGGGGGAAGGAATAGGATGGGGGGAGGAAGGGGGAAGGAGATGGAGGTAAGGGGGGAAAGGAAGAGGGAATGAGATAGGGAGGAAGGAGAGGGGGTGGAAGGAGGGGGAGGAAGTAGATGGGGAGAAGGAGAGGATGGGGAAGGAGAGGGGGAAGGAGATGGGGGAAGGAGGGGGGAAGGAAGGGGGAAGGAGATGGTCGGGAAGGAGGGGTGGGAAGGAGATGGGGGAAGGAGAGGGGGGAAGGAGATGGGGGGAAGGAGAGGGGGATAATGAGAGGAGGGGGTAAGGAGAGGGGGGAAAGGAGAGGGGGAAGGAAGGTGGGGGAAGGAAGGGGTAAGGAAGGAGATGGGGAATGAGGGGGGAAGGAAGGCGGAAGGAGGGAGATGGGGAAAGGAGAGGGGTGGGAAGGAAGGGGGAAGGAAGAGGATGGGGGAGGAATGGGGAAGGAGATGAGGGAAGGGGGAAAGGAAGGGGGAAGGAGATAGGGGTGAAGGAGAGGGGGCGAAGGATGGGTGGGGAAGGAAGGGTGAAGGAGATGGGGGAAGGAGATCGGATGGGAAGGAGATGGGGGAAGAAGAGGGGGGAAGGAAGGGGAAGTTGAGGGGGGAAAGTAAGGGGGAAGGAGATGGGGAAGGAAGGAGGAAGGAGTTAGGGTGGAAGGATAGGGGGAAGGAAGGGGGAACGAGAAAGGGGGAAGAGAGAGAAGGCAGCAGGAAGGAGATGGGGAAGGAGAGGGGTGAAAGGAAGGGGGAAGGAGATAGTGGGAAGGAGAGTGGGGGAAGGAAGCGGGAAGGAGATAGGCGGGAAGGGGGAGGGGATAGGGGGAAGGAGAGTGGGGGAAGGAAGGGGGAAGGAGATGGGGTGAAGGAGAGGGGGGGAAGGAGAGGGGGGAAGGACATGGGGGAAGGGGAGGGGGGCAAGGAGATGGGGGAAGGAGGGGGGAAGGAAGGGGGAAGGAGAGGGGGCAAGGAGAGGGGGGAAGGGGGGAAGGAGATAGGGTGAAGGAGAGGGGGGAAGGAAGGGGGAAGGGGGAGGAGATGGGGGAAGGAGACGAGGGAAGGAGATGGGGGAAGGGGAGGGGGGAAGGAGAGAGGGGTGGAAGGAGGGGGGAAGAAAGGGGAAGGAGATAAAAGGGTAAGGGGGGAAGGAAGGGGGAAAGAGATGGGGAGGAGAGGGCGGGAAGGAAGATGGAAGGAGATAGTGGCGAAGGAGAGGTGGGGAAGGAAGGGGGAAGGGGATAGTGGCGAAGGAGAGGGTGGTGTAGGAGAGGGGGAAGGAGATAGGGGGAAGGAGAGGGTGGGGAAGGAGAGGGGGAAGGAGATAGGAGGGAAGGAGGGGTGGGAAGGAAGGGGGAAGGAGATGGGGGAAGGAGAGGGTGTGAAGGAGAGGGGAGAAGGAGAGGGTTGGAAGGAAGGGGGAAGGACAGGGGGGAAGGAGATATGGAGGAAGGAGAGGGGGGAATGAAGGGGGAAGGAGATGGGGGAAGGAGAGTGGGGGAAGAAGATGGGGGAAGGAGATGGGGGAAGGAATGGAGAGGAGGGAAAGGAAGGGGAAAGAAAGGGGCGAAGGAGATGGGGGGAAGGAGGGGTGGGATGGAGAGGTGGGAAGGAGATAGAGGGGAAGGAGAGGGGAGAGAGATGGGGGAAGGAAGGGGGAAGGAGATGGGTGGGAAGGAGAAGGGGGAAGAAAGGGAGAAGGAGATAGGAGGATGGGCGGGTAAGGAAGGGGGAAGGAGGGGGGGAAGGAAGCGGGAAGGAGATGGGGGAAGGAGAGGGGGAAAGAGATGGGGGAAGGAGAGGGGGTGGAAGGAGGGGGTAAGTAGATGGGGGAAAGGAGAGGGTGGGGAAAGAGAGGGGGAAAGGAGATGGGGTAATGAGGGGTGGGGGAAGGGAGATAGGGTGGATGGAGAGGGTCTGAAGGAGAGGGGGAGAAGGAAGGTGGGGGAAGGAAGGAGAGGGGTGGAAAGAAGGGGGAAGGAGATGGGGGCATGGAGATAAGGGGAAGGAGATAGGGGGAATGAGAGGGGGAGAGAAGGAGATGGGGGAAGGAGAGGGGGAAGGAGAGTGGGGTGAAGGAGGGGGGATGGAGAGGGAAGGAAGGAAGGGGTAAGGAGATGGGGGGAAGGAGAGGGATGTGAAGGAAGGGGGAAGGAGAGCGGGGGAAGGAGATGGGGGAATGAGAGGTGGGAAGGAGATAGGACGGAAGGAGAGGGGGAAGGAGGGGGAAGGAGATAGGTGGGAAGGGGGGAAGAAGATGGGGGGAAGGAGAGGGGGCAAGGAAGGGGGAAGGAGATAGGGGGTGAGTAAGGGGGGAAGAATGGAAAGAGAGGGGGGAAGGAAGGGGGAAGAAGATGGGGCGAAGGAGGTAGGGGGAAGGAGATGGGGGAATGAGGGGGGAGAGAAGGAGATGGGGGAAGGAGGGCGGGGAAGGAGAGTGGGGTGAAGGAGAGGGGGGAAGGAGAGGGAAGGAAGGAAGGGAGAAGGAGGGGGCAAGGAGAGAGGGGGAAGGAGATGGGGGAAGAGAGGGGAGGGAAGGAAGGGGGAAGGAGGGAGGAAGGAGATAGGGGGAAGGAGAGGTAAGAAGGAGAGAGGGGGAAGGAGGGGGAAGAAAGGGGAAGGAGATACGGGGGTAAGGGGGGAATGGAAGGCGGGAAGGAGATGGGGAGGAGAGGGTGGAAAGGAAGGTGGAAGGAGATAGTGGTGAAGGAGAGGTGGGGGAAGGAAGGGGGAAGGCGGTCGTGGGGAAGGAGAGGGTGGGGTAGGAGAGGTGGGAAGGAGATAGGGGGAAGGAGAGGGTGGTGAAGGAGGGGGGAAGGAGATAGGGAAAAGGAGGGATGGGAAGGAAGGGGGAAAGAGATGGGGGAAGGAGAGGTGGTGGAAGGAGGGGGTAAGTAGATGGGGGGAAGGAGAGGGTGGGGAAAGAGAGGGGGGTAGGAGATGGGGGTAATGAGGGGTGGAGGAAAGGAGATCGGGTGGAAGGAGAGGGGGTGAAGTAGAGGGGGATAAGGAGAGGATGGGTAAGGACAGTGGGGAAGGAGAGGGGGAAGGAAGGTGGGGGAAGGAAGGGGGAAGGAAGGAGATGGGGAAGGAGGGGGGAAGGAAGGCGGAAGGAAGGAGATGGGGGAAGGAGAGGGGTGGGAAGGAAGGGGGAAGGAAGAGGATGGGGGGAGGAATGGGGAAGGAGATGGGGGCAAGGGGGAAAGGACGGGGGAAGGAGATAGGGGTGAAGGAGAGGGGGCGAAGGAGAGGTGGGGAAGGAAGGGGGAAGGCGGTCGTGGGGAAGGAGAGGGTGGGGTAGGAGAGGTGGGAAGGAGATAGGGGGAAGGAGGGTGGGAAGGAGATCGGGTGGGAAGGAGAAGGCAGCAGGAAGGAGATGGGGAAGGAGAGGGATGAAAGGAAGAGGAAGGAGATAGTGGGAAGGAGAGTGGGGGAAGGAAGCGGGAAGGAGATAGGCTTGAAGGGGGGAGGGGATAGGGGAAGGAGAGTGGGGGAAGGAAGGGGGAAGGAGATGGGGTGAAGGAATGGGGAAGGAGGGGAAGGAAGGGGGAAGGAGGGGGTGAAGGAGATGGGGGAAGGAGGGGTGGGAAAGAGAGGTGGAAAGGAGATGGGGAAGGAGAGGGGGAAGAGATGGGGGAAGGAACGGGGAAGGAGATGGGGGGTAGGAGTCGGGGGAAGGAGAGGGGGTGAAGGAATGGGGAAGGAGGGGAAGTAAAGGGGAAGGAGGGGGGAAGGTGATAGGGGGAAGGAGAGGTGGGAATGAGATGGGGGAAGGAGGGTGGAGAGATAAGGGGGAAGGAGGGGGGAAGGAATGGGGAAAGAGATAGGGGAAAGGAGATGGGGGAAGGAGAGGTGGGAAGGAGAGGGGGGAAGGAGAGGGGGAAGGAAGGGGGAAGGAGATGGGGGAAGGAGAGGGGGAAAGAAGGGTGGAAGGAGAATGGCGGGAAGGGGGGTGAAGGAAATGGGGGAAGGAGGGGGGTAAGGAAGGGGGAAGGATGGAAGGAGAGGGGTGGAAAGAAGGGGGAAGGAGATGGGGGATGGAGATAAGGGGAAGGAGATAGGGGGAATGAGAGGGGGAGAGAAGAAGATGGGGAAGGAGAGGGGGGGAGAAGGAGAGTGGGGGTGAAGGTGGGGGGGAAGGAGAGGGAAGGAAGGAAGGGGGAAGGAGGGGTGGAAGGAGATGGGGGAAGGAGTGGGGTGTGAAGGAAGGGGTAAGTAGAGCGGGGAAGGAGATAGGGGGAATGAGAGGTGGGAAGGAGATATGACGGAAGGAGAGGGGGGAAGGGGGGGAAGTCGATAGGCGGGAAGGGGGAAAAGGAGATGGGGGAAGGAGAGGGGGCAAGGAAGGGGGAAGGAGATAGGGGGTGAGTATGGGGAGAAGGATGGAAAGAGAGGGGGGAAGGAAGGGGGAAGGAGATGGGGCGAAGGAGGTAGGGGGAAGGTGATGGGGGAATGAGAGGGGGAGAGAAGGAGATAGGGGAAGGAGGGCGGGGAAGGAGAGTGGGGTGAAGTAGAGGGGGGAAGGAGAGGGAAGGAAGGAAGTGGGAAAGGGAGGGGGAAGGAAGGTGGGGGAAGGAAGGTGGAAGGAAGGAGATGGGGAAGGAGAGGGGTGGGAAGGAAGGGGGAAGGAAGAGGATGGGGTGGAGGAATGGGGAAGGAGATGGGGGTAAGGGGGAAAGGAAGGGGGAAGGAGATGGGGTGAAGGAGAGGGGGTGAAGGAGAGGTGGGGAAGGAAGGGTGAAGGAGATAGGGGGAAGGAGATCGGGTGGGAAGGAGATAGGGGGAAGAAGAGGGTGGAAGGAAGGAGGAAGTTGAGGGGGGAAACGAAGGGGGAAGGAGATAGGCTAAGGAGAGGGGGAAGGAGAGGGGGAAGGAATGGGGAAGGAGGGGAAGAAAGGGGGAAGGAGGGGGTGAAGGAGATGGGGGAAGGAGGGTTGGAAGGAGAGGTGTGAAGGAGGTAGGGGGAAGGAAGGGGGAAGGAGATGGGTGGGAAGGAGAAGGGGGAAGGAGAGGGGGTGAAAGAATGGGGAAGGAGGGGAAGGAAGGGGGAAGGAGGGGGGAAGGAGATAGGGGGAAGGAGAGGGGGGAGAGATGGGGGAAGGAATGGGGAAGGAGATGGGGGAAGGAGTCGGGGGAAGGAAGGGGGAAGGAGATGGGTGGGAATGAGAAGGGGGAAGGAGAGGGGGTGAAAGAATGGGGAAGGAGGGGAAGGAGGGGGAAGGAGGGGGGAAGGAGATAGGGGGAAGGTGAGGTGGGAATGAGATGGGGGAAGGAGGGGGGAAGAGAGAAGGGGGAAGGAGGGGGGAAGGAATGGGGAAGGAGATAGGGGAAAGGAGATAGGGGGAAGAAGAGGTGGGAAGGAGATGGGGGGAAGGAGAGGGGGGAGGAGAGAGAGAGGAAGTGGGAGGGAAAGAAAGGGGGAAGGAGATGGGGGAAAGGAGATGGGGGAAGGAAGGGGGAAGGAGATGGGGGAAGGAAGGGGGAAGGAGATGGGGGGAAGGAGTCGGGGGAAGGAAGGGGGAAGGAGATGGGTGGGAAGGAGAAGGTGGAAGGAGAGGGGGTGAAAGAATGGGGAAGGAGGGGAAGGAAGGGGGAAGGAGGGGGGAAGGAGATAGGGGGAAGGTGAGGTGGGAATGAGATGGGGGAAGGAGGGGGGGAAGAGAGAAGGGGGAAGGAGGGGGGAAAGGAATGGGGAAGGAGATAGGGGAAAGGAGATAGGGGGAAGAAGAGGTGGGAAGGAGATGGGGGGAAGGAGAGGGGGGAGGAGAGAGAGAGGAAGTGGGAGGGAAAGAAAGGGGGAAGGAGATGGGGGAAAGGAGATGGGGGAAGGAGAGGGGGGAAGGAAGGGGGAAGGAGAGAGAGAGGAAGGGGGAGGGAAAGGAAGGGGAAGGAGATGGGGGAAAGGAGATAGGGGGAAGGAGATGGGGGGACGGAGATGTGGGGGAAGGAGATGGGGGAAGGAGGTGGGGGAAGGAAGGGGGAAGGAGATAGGGGAAGGGGAGAAGGAAGGGAGAAGGAGATGGGGAAGGATGTGGAGTAGGAATGAGGAAGGAGATAGAAGCGAAGGAGAGATGGGGGAGGAAGGGGGAAGGAGATGACAGAAGGAGGTGGGGAGGAACGAGAGGGGGAGGAAGGAGATGGGGGGAAGGAGAGGTGGGAAGGAGAGGGGGGAAGGAGAGGGTTGGAAGGAAGGTGGAAGGAGAGGGGGGAAGGAGAGGGGGGAAGGAGAGGGGGGAAGGAAGGGGGAAGGAGATGGGGGAAGGAGAGGGGGAAAGAAGGGTGGAAGGAGAATGGCGGGAAGGGGGGTGAAGGAAATGGGGGAAGGAGGGGGGGTAAGGAAGGGGGAAGGAGGGGAAGGAAGGGGGAAGGAGGGGGGAAGAAGATTGGGGGAAGGAGAGGTTGGAAGGAGAGGTGGGAAGGAGATGGGGGGGAAGGAGAGGGGGGAGAGATGGGGAGGAAGGGGGAAGGAGATGGGGGAAGGAGGTGGGGGAAGGAATGGGGAAGGAGATAGGCGGGAAGGACGGGCAGAAGGAGATAGGGGAAAGGGGGAAGTAGATGGGGAAAGGAGAGGGGAGAAGGAAGGGGAAGGAGATAGGGGCGAAGGAGAGGGTGGGAAGGAGAGGGTCGGAAGGAGGGGGAAGGAGATGGGGGAAGGAGGGATGGAAGGAAGGGGGGGAAGGAGATGTGGTAAGGGGGAAAGGAAGGGGGAAGTAGAGGTGGGAAGGAGATGGGGGAAGGAGAGGGGTGTAAGGAAGGGGGAAGGAGATAGGGGAAGGAGATGGGGTGGGAAAGAGATGGGGGGATGGAGTGGGTGGGGAAGGAGAGGGGGAAGGAGATGGGGGAAGGAGGGGGAAGGAAGGGGGAAGGAGATGGTCGGGAAGGAGGGGTGGGAAGGAGATGCGGGGAAGGAGAGGGGTGGGAAGGAAGGGGGAAGGAAGAGAATGGGGAAGGAGATGGGGGTAAGGGGGAAAGGAAGGGGGAAGGAGATGGGGTGAAGGAGAGGGGGCGAAGGAGAGGTGGGGAAGGAAGGGGGAAGGAGATAGGGGGAAGGAGATTGGATGGGAAGGAGATAGGGGGAAGAAGAGGGGGGAAGGAAGCGGGGAGGAGATGGGGGAAGGAGAGGGGGAAACGAAGGAGGAAGGAGTTGGGGTGGAAGGATAGGTGGAAGGAAGGGGGAATGAGATAGGGGAAGAGGGAGAAGGCAGCAGGAAGGAGATGGGGAAGGAGAGGGGTGAAAGGAAGGGGGAAGGAGATAGTGGGAAGGAGTGTGGGGGAAGGAAGCGGGAAGGAGATAGGCGGGAAGGGGGAGGGTGTCGGGGGAAGGAGAGTGGGGGAAGGAAGGGGGAAGGAGATGGGGTGAAGGAGAGGGGGGGAAGGAGAGGTGGGAAGGACATGGGTGGAAGGAGAGGGGGGCAAGGAGATGGGGGAAGGAGGAGGGAAGGAAAGGGGAAGGAGAGGGGGCAAGGGGAGGGGGAAGAGGGGGAAGGAGATAGGGGGAAGGAGAGGGGGAAGGAAGGGGGAAGGAGATGGGGGAAGGAGAGTGGTGGAAAGGAAGGGGGAAGGAAGGGGATGGGGAGGAAGGGGGAAGGGGGAAAGGAAGGGGGAAGTAGATGGGGAAGGAGATGGGGAAGGAGAGGGGTGTAAGGAAGGGGGAAGGAGATAGGGGAAGGAGATGGGGTGGGAAGGAGATGGGGGAAGGAGAGGGGGGAAGGAAAGGGGAGGTAGAGGGGGGAAGGAAGGGGAAAGAAGATGGGGGGGAATGAGAGGGGGGAAGGAACGGGGAAGGAGACAGGTGGGAAGGAGAGGGAGGAAGGAAGGGGGAAGGAGATGTGGGGAAGGAGAGAGGGAGAAGGAAGGGGGAAGGAGATGGGGCGAAGAGGGGGAAGGAAGGGGGAAGGAGATAGAGGGATTGAGAGGGGGGAAAGGAAGGGGGAAGGAGAATGGGGGAAGGAGGGTGGAAGGAAGTGGGAAGGAGATAGGGTTGAAGTAGAGGTGGGGGAAGGAAGGGGGAAGGTGATATTGGGGAAGGCGTGGGGGGAAGGAAGGTGGAAGGAGATGGGGGAAGGAGAGGGTGGGGAAGGAGAGGGGGAAGGAGATGGGGGAAGGAGATGGGGGATGGAGATTGGGGAAAGGAGAGGGTAGGGAAGGAGAGGGGGGAAGGAGAGGGGGAAGGAGATAGGTGGGAAGGAGTGGGGTAAGGAGTTAGGGGGGAGGAAGGGGGATGGAGATAGGGGGACAGAGATAGGGGGTAAGGAGATAGGGGAACGAGAGGGGGAGGGAAGGAGACAGTGGGAAGGAGAGGTGGGAAGGTGATGGGGAAAGGAGATGGGGAGAGATGTGGGAAGGAATGGCGAAGGAGATGGGGGAAGGAGGTGGGGGATGGAAGAGGGAAGGAGATGGGGAAGGATTGGGGGGAAGGAAGGGGGAGGGAGATGAGGGAAGTGGGGAAGGAAGGGAGAAGGAGATAAGGGGGAAGGATGGGGGGATAGAAGAAGGAAGGAGATTGAAGCGTAGGAGAGATGGGGGAAGGAAGGGGTAAGGAGATGGGGGGGAAGAAGTGGGGGGAAGGAAGGGGGAGGGAGATGAGGGAAGTGGGAAGGAAGGGAGAAGGAGATAAGGGGGAAGGATGGGGGGATAGAAGAAGGAAGGAGATAGAAGCATAGGAGAGATGGGGGAAGGAAGGGGTAAGGAGATGGGGGAAGGAGTGGGGGGAAGGAAGAGGGAAGGAGATAGGTTGGAAGGAGGGGGGGAAGGAGATAGGGGAAGTGGGGGGGGGTTAAGAAGGGGGAAGCAGATGTGGGGAAGGAGGGTGGAGGAAGAAAGGAGACATGAGATAGGGTTAAAGGGGGAAAGAAGGTGGAAGGAGAGGGGGTGAAGGAAGCGGGAAGGAGATGGGGGAAGGAGGGGAAGGAAGGTGGTAGGAGAGGGGGTGAAGGAATCGGGAAGGAAATGGGGGTATGGGAGAGGGGGGGAAGGAGAGAGCGGGGAAGGAGATAGGGAGGAAAGAGGGGGAGGGAAGGAGATGGGGAAAGAGAGTGCGGGAAGGATACGTGGTGAAGGAGAGTGGGGAAGGAGAAGGTTGGAAGGAAGGGGGAAGGAGATGGGGGAAGGATGGGGGGAAGGAAGGGGGAAGGAGATGGGAAAGGAGAGTGGGGAAAGGAGATGGGGAAGGAGAGGGGGGAAGAAATGGGGAAGGAGGGGAAGAAAGGGGGAAGGAGGGGGAAGGAGATAGGGGGAAGGAGAGGTGGGAAGGAGATAGGGGGAAGGAGAGGGGAGAAGGAGAGAGGGGGGAAAGAGGGGGGAAAGGAAGGGGGAAGGAGATGGGGGTAAGGAGAGGGGGGAAGGAAAGAAGGAGAGGGGAGAAGGAAGGGGAAGGAGATGGAGGGAAGGAGATGGGGAAGGAGATAGGTAGGAAAGAGAGGGGGAGGGAACGAGATGGGGTAGGAGAGTGGGTGAAGGAGAGGGGGTGAAGGAGAGGGGGGAAGGAGAGGATTGGAAGGAAGGGGGAAGGAGAGGGGGAAGGAGATAGGGGAGAGATGTGGGAAGGAATGGCGAAGGAGATGGGGGAAGGAGGTGGGGGATGGAAGAGGGAAGGAGATGGGGGAAGGATTGGGGGGAAGGAAGGGGGAGGGAGATGAGGGAAGTGGGGAAGGAAGGGAGAAGGAGATAAGGGGGAAGGATGGGGGGATAGAAGAAGGAAGGAGATAGAAGCGTACGAGAGATGGGGGAAGGAAGGGGTAAGGAGATGGGGGGAAGGAGTGGGGGGAAGGAAGGGGGAAGGAGATAGGTGGGAAGGAGGGGGGCAAGGAGATAGGGGAGGTGGGGGGGGGTTAAGAAGGGGGAAGCAGATGTGGGGAAGGAGGGTGGAGGAAGAAAGGAGACATGAGATTGGGTTAAAGGGGGAAAG
Source organism: Chiloscyllium punctatum (assembly GCF_047496795.1). Taxonomy (NCBI): domain Eukaryota; kingdom Metazoa; phylum Chordata; class Chondrichthyes; order Orectolobiformes; family Hemiscylliidae; genus Chiloscyllium; species Chiloscyllium punctatum. The sequence goes on from NC_092766.1 coordinate 37,397,364, forward strand.
AAGGTGGAAGGAGAGGGGGTGAAGGAAGCGGGAAGGAGATGGGGGAAGGAGGGGAAGGAAGGTGGTAGGAGAGGGGGTGAAGGAAGCGGGAAGGAAATGGGGGTATGGAGAGGGGGGAAAGAGATAGCGGGGAAGGAGATAGCGAGGAAAGAGAGGGGGAGGGAAGGAAATGGGGAAAGAGAGTGGGGGAAGGAGACGTGGTGAAGGAGAGGGGGGAAGGAGAAGGTTGGAAGGAAGGGGGAAGGTGATGGGGGAAGGAGAGGGGGAAGGAGATGGGGGAAGGATGGGGGGAAGGAAGGGGGAAGGAGATGGGAAAGGAGAGTGGGGAAAGGAGATGGGGAGGGAGAGGGGGGAAGAAATGGGGAAGGAGGGGAAGGAAGGGGGAAGGAGGAGGAAGGAGATAGGGGGAAGGAGAGGTGGGAAGGAGGGTGGAAGGAAGTGGGAAGGAGATAGGGTTGAAGTAGAGGTGGGGGAATGAAGGGGGAAGGTGATATTGGGGAAGGCGTGGGGGGAAGGAAGGTGGAAGGAGATGGGGAAGGAGAGGGTGGGGAAGGAGAGGGGGAAGGAGATGGGGGAAGGAGATGGGGGATGGAGATTTGGGAAAGGAGAGGGTAGGGAAGGAGAGGGGGGAAGGAAGGGGGAAGGAGATGAGTGGGAAGGAGGGGGTAAGGAGTTAGGGGGGACGAAGAGGGGGAGGAAGGGGGATGGAGACAGGGGACAGAGATAGGGGGTAAGGAGATAGGGAACGAGAGGGGGAGGGAAGGAGACAGTGGGAAGGAGAGGTGGGAAGGTGATGGGGAAAGGAGATGGGGAGAGATGTGGGAAGGAATGGCAAAGGAGATGGGGGAAGGAGGTGGGGGATGGAAGAGGGAAGGAGATGGGGGAAGGATTGGGGGGAAGGAAGGGGGAGGGAGATGGGGAAGTGGGGAAGGAAGGGAGAAGGAGATAAGGGGGAAGGATGGGGGGATGGAAGAAGGAAGGAGATAGAAGCGAAGGAGAGATGGGGGAAGGAAGGGGGAAGGAGATGGGGGGAAGGAGTGGGGGGAAGGAAGGGGGAAGGAGATAGGTGGGAAGGAGGGGGGAAGGAAGGGGGAAGGAGATGGGAAAGGAGAGTGGGGAAAGGAGATGGGGGAAGGAGAGGGGGGAAGAAATGTGGAAGGAGGGGAAGGAAGGGGGGAAGGAGGGGGATGGAGATAGGGGGAAGGAGAGGTGGGAAGGAGATAGGGGGAAGGAGAGGGGAGAAGGAGAGAGGGGGGGAAAGAGGGGGGAAAGGAAGGGGGAAGGAGATGGGGGTAAGGAGAGGGGGGAAGGAAAGAAGGAGAGGGGAGAAGGAGGGGAAGGAGATGGAGGGAAGGAGATGGGGAAGGAGATAGGGAGGAAAGAGAGGGGGAGGGAAGGAGATGGGGAAGGAGAGTGGGTGAAGGAGATGGGGTGAAGGAAAGGGGGGAAGGAGAGGATTGGAAGGAAGGGTGAAGGAGAGGGGGGAAGGAGATAGGGGAAGGGGGAAGGAAGGGGGATGGAGATGGGGAAGGAGATAGGGAGGAAAGAGAGGGGGAGGGAAGGAGATGGGGGAAGGAGAGTGGGTGAAGGAGAGGGGGCGAAGGAGAGGTGGGGAAGGAAGGGGGAAGGAGATAGGGGGAAGGAGATTGGGTGGGAAGGAGATAGGGGGAAGAAGAGGGGGGAAGGAAGGGGGAAGTTGAGGTGGGAAGGAGATGGGGGAAGGAGGGGGGAAGGAGGGGGGAAGGAACGGGGAAGGAGTTGGGGTGGAAGAAGACAGGTGGGAAGGAGAGGGGGAAAGGAAGGAGGAAGGAGTTGGGGTGGAAGGATAGGGGGAAGGAGGGGGGAATGAGATAGGGGAAGAGGGAGAAGGCAGCAGGAAGGAGATGGGGAAGGAGAGGGGTGAAAGGAAGGGGGAAGGAGATAGTGGGAAGGAGTGTGGGGGAAGGAAGCGGGAAGGAGATAGGCAGGAAGGGGGGAGGGTGTAGGGGGAAGGAAAGTGGGGGAAGGAAGGGGGAAGGAGATGGACGAAGGACATGGGTGGAAGGAGAGGGGGCAAGGAGATGGGGGAAGGAGAGGGGGGAAGGACATGGGTGGAAGGAGAGGGGGCAAGGAGATGGGGGAAGGAGGAGGGAAGGAAGGGGAAGGAGAGGGGGCAAGGGGAGGGGGGAAGAGGGGGAAGGAGATAGGGGTAAGGAGAGGGGGAAGGAAAGGGGAAGGAGATGGGGGAAGGAGAGTGGTGGAAAGGAAGGGGGAAGGAAGGGGATGGGGAGGAAGGGGGAAGGAGATGGGGGAAGGGGGAAAGGAAGGGGGAAGTAGATGGGGGAAGGAGATGGGGAAGGAGAGGGGTGTAAGGAAGGGGGAAGGAGATAGGGGAAGGAGATGGGGTGGGAAGGAGATGGGGGAAGGAGTGGGGGGAAGGAAAGGGGAAGTAGAGGGGGGAAGGAAGGGGAAAGGAGATGGGGGGAAGGAGGGGGGGAAGGAACGGGGAAGGAGACAGGTGGGAAGGAGAGGGGGGAAGGAAGGGGGAAGGAGATGTGGGGAAGGAGAGAGGGAGAAGGAAGGGGGAAGGAGATGGGGCGAAGAGGGGGAAGGAAGGGGAAAGGAGATAGAGGGATTGAGAGGGGGGAAAGGAAGGGGGAAGGAGAATGGGGGAAGGAGGGTGGAAGGAAGTGGGAAGGAGATAGGGTTGAAGTAGAGGTGGGGGAAGGAAGGGGGAAGGTGATATTGGGGAAGGCGTGGGGGGAAGGAAGGTGGAAGGAGATGGGGAAGGAGAGGGTGGGGAAGGAGAGAGGGAAGGAGATGGGGGAAGGAGATGGGGGATGGAGATTGGGGAAAGGAGAGGGTAGGGAAGGAGAGGGGGGAAGGAAGGGGGAAGGAGATAGGTGGGAAGGAGGGGGGTAAGGAGTTAGGGGGAAGAAGAGGGGGGGAGGAAGGGGGATGGAGATAGGGGGACAGAGATAGGGGGTAAGGAGATAGGGGAACGAGAGGGGGAGGGAAGGAGACAGTGGGAAGGAGAGGTGGGAAGGTGATGGGGAAAGGAGATGGGGAGAGATGTGGGAAGGAATGGCGAAGGAGATGGGGGAAGGAGGTGGGGGATGGAAGAGGGAAGGAGATGGGGGAAGGATTGGGGGGAAGGAAGGGGGAGGGAGATGGGGAAGTGGGGAAGGAAGGGAGAAGGAGATAAGGGGGAAGGATGGGGGGATGGAAGAAGGAAGGAGATAGAAGCGAAGGAGAGATGGGGGAAGGAAGGGGGAAGGAGATGGGGGGAAGGAGTGGGGGAAGGAAGGGGGAAGGAGATAGGTGGGAAGGAGGGGGGTAGGAGACAGGGGAAGTGTGGGGTTTAAGAAGCGGGAAGCAGATGTGGGGAAGGAGGGTGGAGGAAGAAAGGAGAAATGAGATAGGGTTAAATGGGGAAGGAAGGTGGTAGGAGAGGGGGTGAAGGAAGCGGGAAGGAAATGTGGGTAAGGAGAGGGGGGGAAGGAGATAGTGGGGAAGGAGATAGGGAGGAAAGAGGAAGGAGATGGGGAAGGAGAGTGGGGGAAGGAGTCGTGGTGAAGGAGAGGGGGAAGGAGAAGGTTGGAAGGAAGGGGGAAGGTGATGGGGGAAGGAGATGGGGGAAGGAGAGGTGGGAAGGAGATAGGGGGAAGGAGAGGGGAGAAGGAGAGAGGGGGGAAAGAGGGGGGAAAGGAAGGGGGAAGGAGATGGGGTAAGGAGAGGGGGGAAGGAAAAAAGGAGAGGGGAGAAGGAAGGGGGAAGGAGATGGAGGGAAGGAGATGGGGGAAGGAGATAGGGAGGAAAGAGAGGGGGAGGGAAGGAGATGGGGGAAGGAGAGGGCGTGAAGGAGAGGGGGTGAAGGAGAGGGGGAAGGAGAGGATTGGAAGGAAGGGGGAAGGAGAGGGGGGGAAGGAGATAGGGGAAGGGGGAAGGAAGGGGGAAGGAAATGGGGGTAAGGAGAGGGGGTAAGGAGATAGGGGAAGGAGAGGGGGAAGGAAGGGGGAAGGAGTGGGGGAAGGAGAGTGGTGAAAGGAGATGGGGAAGGAGATGGGGAAGGAGAGGGGGAAGGCGGGGAAGGAAGGGGGAAGGGGGAGGAGATGGGGGAAGGAGAGGTGGGAAGGAGATTGTGGGGAAGGAGAGGAGGAAGGAGAGAGGGGGAGGAGGGGGGAAAGGAAGGGGGAAGGAGATGGGGAAAGGAGATGGGGAAGGAAAGATGGGAAGGAGATGGGGGAGGATAGGCGGGAGAGATGGGGGAAATAAGGGGGAATGAGATGCGGGAAGGAGGTGGGGGTAGGCAATGGGGGAAGGGGGGACGGTAGGTGGAAGGAGAGGGGGTGAAGGAAGCGGGAAGGAGATAGGGGGAAGGAGAGGGGGGAAGGAGGGGGAAAGGTGATGGGGAAGGAGAGGGGGAGAGATGGGGGAAAGTAGGGGGAAGGAGATGGGGGAAGGAGGGAAGGAAGATGAAAGGAGAGGGGGTGAAAGATGCGGGAAGGAGATGGGGGGAAGGAGGTGGGGGAAGGAGGTGGGAAGGAGATAGGGGGAAGGAGAGGGGAGAAGGAGAGAGGGGGGAAAGAGGGGGGAAAGGAAGGGGGAAGGAGATGGGGTAAGGAGAGGGGGGAAGGAAAAAAGGAGAGGGGAGAAGGAAGGGGGAAGGAGATGGAGGGAAGGAGATGGGGGAAGGAGATAGGGAGGAAAGAGAGGGGGAGGGAAGGAGATGGGGGAAGGAGAGGGCGTGAAGGAGAGGGGGTGAAGGAGAGGGGGAAGGAGAGGATTGGAAGGAAGGGGGAAGGAGAGGGGGGGAAGGAGATAGGGGAAGGGGGAAGGAAGGGGGAAGGAAATGGGGGTAAGGAGAGGGGGTAAGGAGATAGGGGGAAGGAGAGGGGGAAGGAAGGGGGAAGGAGTGGGGGAAGGAGAGTGGTGAAAGGAGATGGGGAAGGAGATGGGGAAGGAGAGGGGGAAGGCGGGGAAGGAAGGGGGAAGGGGGAGGAGATGGGGGAAGGAGAGGTGGGAAGGAGATTGTGGGGAAGGAGAGGAGGGAAGGAGAGAGGGGGAGGAGGGGGAAAGGAAGGGGGAAGGAGATGGGGAAAGGAGATGGGGAAGGAAAGATGGGAAGGAGATGGGGGAGGACAGGCGGGAGAGATGGGGGAAATAAGGGGGAATGAGATGCGGGAAGGAGGTGGGGGAAGGCAATGGGGGAAGGGGGGACGGTAGGTGGAAGGAGAGGGGGTGAAGGAAGCGGGAAGGAGATAGGGGGAAGGAGAGGGGGGAAGGAGGGGGGAAAGGTGATGGGGAAGGAGAGGGGGGAGAGATGGGGGAAAGTAGGGGGAAGGAGATGGGGGAAGGAGGGAAGGAAGATGAAAGGAGAGGGGGTGAAAGATGCGGGAAGGAGATGGGGGGAAGGAGGTGGGGGAAGGAGGTGGGAAGGAGATAGGCGGGAAGGGGGGGAAGGAGATGGGGGAAGGAGAGGGGGAAGGAAGGGGTAAGGAGAGGGGGAAAGGAGAGGGGGAAGGAAGGGGGAAGGAGATGGGGGGAAGGATATAGGGGGAAGGAGATAGGGAGGAACGAGAGGGGGAGGGAAACAGATGGCGGGAAGGAGAGGCAGGGAAGGAGAGGGTCGGAAGGAGGGGGGGGAAGGAGAGGGTTGGAAGGAAGGGGGAGGAGAGGGGGGGAAGAAGATAGGGGGAAGGAGAGGGGGGAAATGAAGGGGGAAGGAGATGGGGGTAAGGAGAGTGGGGGAAGGAGATGGGGAAGGAGAGGGGGGAAGGAATGGGGAAGGAGCGGAAGGAAGGGGGAAGGGGAGGAAGGACATAGGGGGAAGTAGAGGTGGGAAGGAGATGGAGGGAGGAGAGGGGGGAAGGAGAGAGGGGGGAAGGGGGGGAAAGGAAGGGGG